>NC_045452.1:40888286-41107344 GCF_002776525.5 Piliocolobus tephrosceles
ATACATCCATTTATCCATCCATCCATCCATCCATCCATCCATCCATCCATTCATGGATCGATCTATTCATCCATCCATCTTCCATCCATCCATCCATCCACCTATGCATCCATCCATCCATTCATCCATCCATCCATCCATATACCTATGCATCCATGCATCTATCCATCCATCCATCCGTCCATCCATCCATCCACTTATACATCCATCCATCCTTCACTTTTTACTTTTATTAAATGACTTTGCCTCTAGCTTAAAATTCAAGCTCAGTGTAACTTCTAACTTTGAAAGTTTCCTGTCATAAGAGCTAAGTTCAAGTGTGGTTCTCAATAGGCATTTATTCTATTATGAACAGTAAATCCCTGATGTTAAATTTGCAGAGTAGGATTGGTATTACCAATCTGATAGATAAGCAGGTAAATAACAGGTCCCTTTAACCCACACACACACACCCCACATACCAGCCAGGTGCAAGTATTATGGTAATAATGCAGACTAAAGTAAAACATAATTTACCATCTAAAGATCATGTTGAAATTCTGCTTGCTTTGTAATATGTTTCCTCTTTTTTTAAATTAAAATCAAGCATTGGAGAGATTCAGACTTTGTCCATGTTCTTAACACTAATCTTAACTAGCATTCTAAAAATGTTACCTCCAGGTCACTATGACTCATCTCTTGAAGACCCCTAGCAGATAGCAGGGAATATAGAAATATTTGCATCCTTCACATGAGCTGCAATGAACTCAAAGCAAATCAAAAGCAGTCTCAGAATTTTTTTTTGGCCTGAATTCCACAGAAAGATTCCTCAAAGTTAATCTTCAACATATAGGCCAACAATAACCAATACTCCTGGACCTGAATGAAATTGGCAACACACAAAAAACTCTAGTGAGCTTACAGCTTTAAGGAAAATCAAGACTTCTTCAGTGGGCTTTATTCTCATTCTTGAGCCGTTATCCAAAACAGCAAAGAAACCAGACCCTAGCCTAGATACATGATTCGTTTTAGCTCTAATGATAACAGCTGCTATATGTTGAAGGTTTGCTATAGATCAGGAATTTGATTTAAGTGCCTTATGTCTACCACGTCATTTAATTATGAATTCATTTTTATAGCACATTGACTATCATACCAATAAATCAGAGTACGTGAGATAGGTATTATTCTTCTTACTTTATAAATGATAAAACCAAGCCTTAAATTAAGTCACTTGCCCAAGGTCAAATAGTTGGTGATCTGAGAAGCAGAAATTCAAATCTTGATCTCACTTCACAGTCCTCACCTTGAATCGCTGTACTGGACAGCCAACTGTGAATTCAGTCTTTGTGGGTGATCTCAGGGTTAACTGGGCTGAAGTAATGGTTCACACCACAAAAGAAAAGGCTAAAATGGCCAAAAATGAACATGTGTCAGGCAAAGTTCTGTTTGATTTCCAGCTGTAAACACCTTTCATCCTTTCTTTTTCCTTCCTTTCTTTCTTCCTTCTCCCTTCTTTCTCTCTTCCTTCCTTCCTCTTTCTTTTTTCTTTCTTTCTCTTTCTTTCCTTTCTTTCTTCTGTCTCTTTTCCTTCCCTTCCCTTCCTATCCCTTCCCTTCCTTCCCTTCCTTCTAGAGCTGCTACTTACTAATTCAAAGACCTTCCTACCTTCCTTCCTTCCTCCCTCCCTGTCTCTCTCTCTCTCTCTCTCTCTCTCTCTCTCTCTCTCTCTCTCTTTCTTATAAAAGGAATTACTTATAAGGATCTCATATCCTGGTTTCACATACAGTCTTATGAAGAGGTTCCCACCTGAAGAAATTGGAAGGCAGATGGTAGCTTTCCTTCTTTCTTTCCAGTACTATTTTTAGTATCATGATGTCATGAAGTAAAGCAGTGGCCCCAACCCTGACTACACATTAGAATCACCAAGAAAGAATCACTCATTTTTTAAATGTCCAAGAGATTCTGATTTCATTCGTCTGTGGTAGGGCCTGGACATCAGTGTTGTTTGTAAGATCCTGAGATGACTGGAATGAAGCCAGGTTGAGAATCAGGGATATGGCCACACAGAGAGGACTCTGGGAATAGAACCAGGATGAGGTAAACTCCGATGCAGAATCCAGGTCTCCAGCCCCGCCTTGCCTTCCCCTGAGTCTCTCTCTCTCTGACTTCCTTCTGTTTGTAGACCCTGTGATGACGGCGCCTGTAGAAACCTTCCGTGGTCATGGAGGTGTCTGTGCTGTTTCCTGCACATCATGAATGAGTCACCAGCCCCTAAAGAGCATCTTAGACCAACAACACCGATGTGTTAACTAACTCAGGATGTGTCCAATTCCTTTAGCTGACTCTTTGGTCAGCTCCCAGACCACAGTCTGTTTCATTGATTACATCTTATTAGAAAGAAAAGAGATTCAGAGTACCTGCTGGTAGTCATTCGTTCTGCAGATAATACCGTAAAAACTACAAGACTAACCATCACTGTCTCATTAGCAGCAGTTCTCTCCTCCCAGGACTTGGGAGGAGACAAGGTTTCCCAGGGGAGAAAAGATGTTCCCCTCCCCTACTTACTTGAGTTGTTGAATCCTAGGGTGTGCAGAGACTAAGATGGAACCAGAGATAATGATGTTTTTGGCATGGTTAGCGCTTGCTCAGTTCTGCCGGAGGGGGCAGTTGGAGACTGGAGGTATTCTCAGTGTCCTCCCCTGTCAGGCACGTCAATAGCTCTCCCAGAGATAAACCCACTCCAGATCAGATAAGGACACTGCCTGGATGAAATAGAAAGCACTCCCAGGAGATGCGGAAGTTAGTTTGGTAATAGTCAGGTGAGGAAAGACAATAGGTCTATATTCTCATCTTAAGGTCCAGTTCAGGTCAAGTTTCTGCACCAAGCCTGGGATGTCCCATGGTTCCTGCTTCCCTCGTATTTTTTTTTTAGCTTGAACTAAGAAACCGAAGTCCACCTCTTGGTCCTAAGTTGTGTACAGACCTGGGGAGTGAGAAGGAGATACAATCTGGCCTATGTTACACAAAACACATCAAACTGGTACAATTCTTTCTTTCCCTCTTCTAGACTTTGGTGGGTAAGAAACCAGTTTAACCACAAAAAGCAGTCACTAGAGGCTTTGTCTCAGGTTCAGTTTGTGTAAACAAGATAGTCACAGAGACAAAAAAAAAATTTTTTTTTAATAGGAGAAAAAAAAAACACGGTTACATTTCTTAAGTGGGTCAAGCCTTACATAATCTAAAAATGAAATAAAGACCCAAGCTTGAGGATCACTTAGAAAATCTTTATTCAAATAACAAATTCCCAACAATAGAAGTGAAACTTAAATGACCTCATGTAACTTACTTGGAAACATAGTGGAACCAAAGAATTCATTTTTAGAAAACGGTTATTTTATGACAATAACTGTCTAGTGCCAGGCGAGCAAACTATAGCTCACCGGTCAAACGCAGCCTGCCATTTGTTTTTTGCAAATAAAGTTTCATTTCAAGACAGCCATGCCCATTCATTCACAAATTGTTTATGGCTGTTTTCAGGCTAAAATGGCAGAGTTGCAGAGTTGTGATAAAGAAATATAGGCCGGGCGTGGTTGCTCATGCCTGTAATCCCAGCACTTTGGAAGGCTGAGGCGGGCAGATCACCTGAGGTCAGGAGCTCGAGACCAGCCTGGCCCACATGACAAAACCCCGTCTCTACTAAAAATACAAAAATTAGCAGGGCGTGGTGGCAGGTAATCCCAGCTACTTGGGAGGCTGAGGCAGTAGAATCGCTTGAACCTGGGAGGTGGAGGTTGCAGTGAGCTGAGATCATGAGATCATGCCACCGCACTACAGTCTGGGCAACACAGTGAGATTCCGTCTCAAAAAAAAAAAAAAAAGAAGAAGTATGGCCGCAAAGCTCAAAATATTTACTAGCTGGACTTCTTTCAGAAAATGTTTGCCAACCCTTGATCTAGCAGATCAAATACTATAAAATACACATTTTGAAACAGCCTTTCTGGGGGAAAAAAAAAAGGTTATTTCCAACAAGTGATTATTGAGCACCTTTGTGTAAGTGTTATCCTGTGAATTTCAGGAAATAAAATGATGCATCTTTTATAATCCTGGCCTTAAGAAAATTATAGCCCAGCAGGGAAAAAAAAATCAGAAAAGAAGATAAAAAATTTTAAAGTGTTAAAGCTCGAAAAGCCACCCAAAATCTTAACTTTCTAAAAACGTGGCCCAAATCTCAATAATTATAATGATAAGAAGATTAAAAGCAAGAGAAGTTCAATAACTGGACTGAAGTCGCACAGCCAGGTAGAGAGGCAGGGACTTGAATCCCTATCTTTGTTTCTTCCTTGCATACTACACCATTTGATTTAATCATTTTATTTGTTCAACATTTACCAGGTTTTAATTTAGCATCTACAGGGGGCCCGGCACCCTTCCGTAGGATATGGAGACTGCAATAAACAAAACACACTTCCTACCCTGACAAGCTGACTGTCTCTTTCCCTTAAGCTTATAAGTGAGCATAGAAATAAATAGTTTGTGTAATGAAGATGTGGGCTGGGGGAACACAGAGCAGGTGAGGGTGATGGCAGGAGGGGAAGGTGTCCCTGATGAGGCTGCTGTTAGATAGAGCCTGGTGGGGATGGACGAGTCAGCCAAGAAGTTGCGCAGGAAGCTTTAGCGGGGAAGGCCTCCAGAAGAGAGATGCTGGGCATGTCAGGGGAGGTGCGAGGGCAAGGGCTTAGGGAAAAACATCCTATAGAGCTTCATAGGCCATCTGGAGAACTTGAAATGGAGCTACTTCGGGCATTTAAAATAGTTCCAAGGTTGGATAAAGCCCCGTCTCTTTAAACTCTTTGCCCCTGAGTGCTGTTTTGGTTGGGTCTCAAAGAGTATGTGTGTTAGTGTGTGGCGGGCACCATGGGGTCGGAGACCCCATGTGCAATCCTGGTTGACAGTAATGCCAGCTCACTATCACTGGGGCAGAACCTGCATCAGAGAAGCAGCAGCGGAAACAGCGTGCATTTAGGATCAACTTCAAGTTGATTTGGGAAGCGCATAACTACCATATTGCTGGTTCCCTGGTTACATTTTATGTTTGGGTAAACAATCAAGAGATGGCATGAAAACTGCACATCCAAGTCTTGCCTGCACAAAACAAAATGACCAATTAACATGACATGGATTAGAGGTGACTAGAGCCCAGAAGGGTGGCCGTGGGCTCCAGGATCATCAGCCTATTAAGAATAATCCTCTCTGGACAGTGGAAAGCAGTTTTTCAAACACCGACTCTAGGGCCATATGCACAGAGGGCAAAAAGGGAGCAAGGGAGCAAGTCATTTTTTTTTTTTTTGGAGATGGAGTCTCACTCTGTCGCCCAGGCTGGAGGGCAGTGGCACAATCTCGGCTCACTGCAACTTCCACCTCCCTAGTTCAAGCAATTCTCCTGCCTCAGTCTCCCGAGTAGCTGGGAGTACAGGTGCCCGCCACAATGCCTAGCTAGTTTTTTTGTATTTTAGTGAAGACTGGGTTTCACTGTGTTGCCCAGGCTGGTCTTGAACTCCTAAGCTCAGGCAATCTGCCTGCCTCGGCCTCCCGAAGTGCTAGGATTACAGGCATGACCCTCTGCGCCCAGCCGTGAGTCAGTCATTCTTAAATAATTTAGACTAAAATGTGAGATAATTCATGAAGGGTGGAAATCCCTGATTGATTTGATAGTATATTTTGCCCAGATTTATTTAGGTAGTTGCCTCAACACTTCACACTGTAACAAATTCTCTGTTGGTGGCAGAGGACCTGGAAATAAGAGGCCAAGCTCATTTGTACAAGATGAAAATTTCACCGTGCTGTCCCAGGCCTCTGCCATTCGCCAGTAGACTGGGAGTGTCCAGCAGGCTCCGTCACAGAGACTGTGGGCTCACCCTACCCACTTGTGTTTTCAACTCTAATATCCCAACCTTTGCTGAGAAATCTAGAACAAAATCAATACTCTACTGCAGAGGGAGGTGGCTTGGATGTTTTGCATTTGGAGAAACTGCAAACCTGAAAATTATCAGGAAGAAAAAGAAAAATCTTACCAAAGCACAAACCAGACACTTGGCACCCACCCTCTGTGACGCAGGGCTCCCCGGCTGGCAGGAAAACCACAGTAAAGAACTGATTATGCTGTTAGAACGCATTCCATGGGCTGTCCAGGGCTATTTTTATTTTACAATAAGGTACAATATGTTCCATGATATTCTCTATCCTGGGCATTTTTCCTTGTATTTGCATACTCATTAATCCCAGTAAATCACAGAGAATCTGTCAATAACTTGAACAAATTAACCAGATTTGGGTGTGTTTATTAACTTCAAGAGCAATGTTAATACACATGTATAATTTTTATTATAAGCAGAACACCAGTGGCTGGTTCCACCTGTTGACTACGAAAGCCCTGAATGCGAGACATGCATTTCAAGAACTGAGCTCCAGGAAGACAGCCTAAATGCCAAGGTTTTACAGACTAAATGCCAAAGTATGACGCTCATCAGCAAAAGGAATCGTATTTTTAAATCTTTTTTTTTTTTAGAGTAGTCAATTTTGAAAATACTGTTTGGTCAAGTGCTATTTGGTCAAAAAATGTACTAAATCCACGTAATAGAGCATTCCAGGAACTTTACCCATAAGAAAATAAATGTTCCTGTTTTAACTTAGACTCCATAAAAATTAAAACTGTTTTGGAAGAAGGAATGGCTTCCCTGTAACATAATGGATATTCAACAACTCAGATGCATTCTGAGAACAACTGTCCATCCAACTCTAAAAGGAAAACAGACAACTGGTGTAAAATTACTCCTAAAGCCCAGACCATGCATTAATACTTGAGCTCAAGAAAAGCTTCCTTGCTAATGCTTAACTTGTTATCTTAACCACTTTTGCTTTTTCAGAACTTCCTAGCTACTTTTTAACAATTTCCAATCAGGAAAACTGGCCAGAGTGGCTTCAGATATAGTCATTAGGCCTCTAAGGAAGGTCTAGACTTGATGAACTTTGCAAATTCCTCCTTGTTTTTATTTTTTGCAGACTTAGAAAAGTCTAGAGGTCAAGATGGGGTTAGCCACCTGCAATGCTATGGTGGGAGTCTATATTTCTTGATGGCTATTAAAAAAAACAGGAAAGCAGCAATCACTGTAATAAAATGTGCTGGTACTTGGAGAAATAAAGGTAGAAAGAGGTAGAAAGAACCCATAAATTTAAGTACAACTATCAAACTATTCATGGAGAAAAAATAGGGCATCCACTCCAAAACTAGAGGCTCTCGAAGAAGCTGCAATAAAAACAATGCTTCTATATGCAAATTTGTGCCTCATAAGAAAACGTAAATAAACCACAATTCTTGTTCTAATGTTTTAAGGTCAACTTTGCTGACAAGATCAGGAAACTTGAGCCAAACATCTGCATCAAATGATAAATTCATGGCAAAAAGGTCCTGTTTCCACTGCAGGGCAGTCACGGCAAAGCAGACATAAAAGAAACATTTTCTCCTTTACTTAAAGTTGGGATATGGGCCCAAGCCAACTTCTTCACACTAGGAGTGGTGGCACTTGTATTTTGTTTGTAGCTCAATTTTTCACTTTAAGATAAGGCTGGCAGACCCATGATTTATCGTGTCTTTGGTTTACTCCCTGGCCTGCAAAGATCTTGTGCATCTATGCCATACCTTGTTCTCTGTGTATTCTTTCTAATTAGTTTTCCTAGGGTACCAAAACTGTGGTTGAAATTAAGTGCCTTTTCTGCCTTTCCAGCTGCAATGGAATTTTTTTTTTTTTTTTTGAAGCTCATCAAGAGAATAAAGGGGAAAAATAAAAATAAATCAGGACCCCAGAAGAGGCTTCTCAGGACGCATGTGCTCAGATTCTCTGCCAAGGGAGTCCTCTAGACTGCTAGTTTTTGGGGAGATGGGGTCCCTGAGCCCAGAGCCGTAACTGGCTATTGAATTGAACATATTTTCTGACTTCGTGGCTTTGTGACCTTGGGGTGGTCAAACAGCAACCTGTGGGAACTGAGCAGTGGTCACAACCATCCAAGTTGTAAAATAAATGTCAAATCAAAGAGATTTCTGGTTGAATCCTTAGAGGTAAGTGTCAACATGCCTTCAGGGATACCTGCCTTACTGAAATATTAAACACAAAAACAGCTAGTTCTGAAGGCTTCTCCATCAGCTCCATAAACATAGATCTTTCTTCCTCCTCTAATAGCAAGCCAGCAACCACCTTCTCGATGGAAAATGGTGTTTCTGCAAGTCGCCCTTCATCATTGCCCAGATATTTACTGTCATATTTGAAAAGTATTGATAGGGCTTTAACTTCCAGATCTTCCCAAGTGACTTGCTTTTCAACTGCGGAATTATTTTCAAGCAGGGAGCAACATCTGAGTACAAAAATGTGAGAGAGAGAAAGGTAAAAGAGAGAACTGAAAGGGAGAATCATTTTTTACTATACTTTTGTTTTTCTACACCGTACTCTGAACAATAACATATTAGAAAGCACTTTTATCTAATCATTCTGACTCTTCTCCCCTCTTTTCCTTCCAGTGGGGAAAAAGACTTCCTCTTCTGAACAATCTTTCAGAGGACATTCCTCCTAGAGTTTAAAATATTACAGTCTTCAGAGCCCAGCGGATCAGCCCACAACCTGCCCTGGCTGCACGGCTTCATGGGTCACAAGGACTGGATGGACAAGTGCATGTGCCTATTGACCGCCTTCACCCAGCACATGCACCATGTCCCAGTGGCATTGCTGGAGATGGTCTGTGTCCTCTCAGTCCAGCAGCAGACCCTCAGGCAGATCGCGATCTGTGGAGACCGCCAGGCCAAGGACACCAAAGTTCTGGTGCAGTGTGTCCACCCTGTCTACATTCCTAACAAGGTGCTGATTCTGGCTGATGGGGGCCCCTCGAGCTTCCTATCCCACTGGCTGCCTTTCCTGAGTACCCTCCGATGGCTGGAAGACCAGGCCACTGCGTATGTGTGTGAGAATCAAGCCTGCTCAATGCTCATCACTGATCCCTGAGAATTATGAAAATTGCTACATCCATGACTGCCTCAACCCCCTTGGGCTGGGGCAGAAGGTGGAGCTTCCCAACTGACTAGAGACTCAGGCCCTGCAGGGCCCTGTAGAACCTGTGGCCGTCCCTGAGCACCCTGCCACCAGGTGATCTCAGCCACACTCACTGCCTCCCTTGGGCACCCACTCACCCTAGAATAAACTTAATAGTGTCCCACGGGGGTCGGCGGAAATTACAGTCTCCAGTCTAGAGGACAGAATTAGGCTGTTTTGCTTTCTATTGTCATTGTTATTGTTGTTGTTTTTAACTTGTGTGTTCCCTTTTTCTTTGCAATTATCAGAAGGACATACCATAGCGATGGATCTTTAGGATGCCCGTATTTATAGCTGAACACACTCACTGGGCTCTGCTCTGTCCCAAAGGGTAGCTCTTTTCTTCCTTCTTGTGGTTTTCCTCTTGCTCCTCCATGCTTTGGAAAAGGCCATATTACTGTAGTTCACTGGATTTGGTTATGTAACAAAAGTGAGCCAAGTGCCTCAACACCATTGATCCTGGTGGGCAGCCAAGGTCACTTTTCATCTCTGAATGGAGGTCAGCAGGAAAGATGAGATGGCTGGGCTGGCAAAGCCTGCTGCCTTCCCTCTGCTCACCTCCATCCTGCACTCCTGTGCTAATAGCCCTCCATTGTGGTCACTAAAACACCGCATTTCTCAGCCTGCTGTAAGATGCCAGGAGAAGGGTATCAAGACAGTGCAATAAAGAGTCTGACTACATTTCTGATGTCTGGCTGCATTCAAATCCCATTACTCCCTCTTCTCCTTTTGTTCCACATCCAGGAAGCTGATAAGAAAGCCCAAGTGCTCCCTCCTTTGGAATTGGTGGGAAATTTAAATCCCACAAGCCTCCACCCATGTGCAAGAGCCTTCACCCCAGTCTCATCTCTACCCACAATAAATGCCAAGCCAGTCTCTCTTCTCTGGTCTCTAAAGCTATTTTTGGATCATTATGTGAGTAATAAACCTTTCCATACTTTCTTAGTGGATGCATGTGTGGTATCATCAGTCTCAACATCTGAACCAAATTTTGGGTGAGAAGTTCGTTCTGCCTCTGGGAAATCTCTTTAGAAGAGTATGCTAATGGATATGTCATCTTTGCCCATTGCCCCTTTCCCTTCCTCCTGTTGCTGGTGGACCAAACAGCCTTCTTGTAACACAGAGCAACACGCCTGTGCCAAGGATGACTGAGTAGAAATGAAAAGGAACTGGGTCCCTGATGACATTGTGAGTTACCCTCCCACCCACAGACAGTCTGCTTCTGGACCTCCTCAGTCAGGAAGAACAAGCTGAATGTGTGCAGCCGCTTATAGTTGAAGATAGTCCCAAACATAAGGGCTTACGATTGAATAATTTTTTATGACTTCAGGAGCAGAAATCAGTATTTTTCCTGGCATGTGAACAGGCAACAAGCATAATACTAGCACCCTACCTAGGAGTAAGCCATTCTCAGTGGAGGGCCCCTGTAGCTAAGGGGCACTGGAATTTCCAGGGTTAACCTCATTTTGGGTGAAACATTAGGGGAAACAAGCCTGTATAAACTCACAGGGAGAGCCTGTTTCCATCACTGGAAAATGGTCTGAAAATCAATCTACAGTAGATTTTAGAGATAGTTTCAGAACCAAGCATCTGACTTGGGAATCCACCCATATGTGTCTATCTCCTGTTGTTAATGGGCTTAAGAAAATGAAAGTATCAGGAAGAAAGCACCTGTTTACAGAGCACCAAATCGGCCACTAGCAAAGTACTAGATATGCAGACAGAGTAGAATATAGGCTTCCTCCCCTACCCCCTGGTGGAGGGTATCAGTGCAGTAATACTCTAAAAAATCATTAAGAGAATGACATCAGGTGCCTTCTAGTAGAATTAGAATTTGATTTCATTTGTTCAAAGCTTTTGTTATATCTATATATTTTTCTATATGGATACAAGTATCAGCCAGAGCAAGTGGTGGTGAAGAAAATCATGTCAGCCAGATACAGGAAACTGAAAGCTAGACTCACCATCCCTGCCTCAATAAACCCAATGGCATTTCTCATCCTGACCTGGCAGGTAAGACAGAAAGCGGAGGGGTCGGGATGCAGAACCTCCTGAGCCTCCATATAAGCATTAGGATGAAACAATATAATAATTTTTTTTTTTTTTTTTTTGAGACGGAGTCTTGCTCCGTCGCCCAGGCTGGAGTGCAGTGGCTGGATCTCAGCTCACTGCAAGCTCCACCTCCCGGGTTTACGCCATTCTCCTGCCTCAGCCTCCCGAGTAGCTGGGACTACAGGCGCCCGCTGCCTCGCCCGGCTAGTTTTTTGTATTTTTTTTAGTAGAGACGGGGTTTCACCGTGTTAGCCAGGATGGTCTCGATCTCCTGACCTCGTGATCCACCCGCCTCGGCCTCCCAAAGTGCTGGGATTACAGGCTTGAGCCACCGCGCCCAGCCGTTATTTTTTGAAGAAATGAATGAATAAAAAGCCTATGGGCAAAAGGAAATACTACAATTGTGGAACAGAAATATTAACACAATCTAAAGCATTTATCATTGGAAAAATGACATATTCTGGAAAAAATCATCTCTAATTGAAGCTCATCAAAGATCCAAATGTTTTATGTTTATATTTCACGTAGTTGTCAGTAAAAATTGTAAACAACTTCTAGAGTGCTTTACAGACCAACAATTGTTGATATATTTAAGCAGTATTTTATAAGTAACTTTAAGTACTCAATATCTTAGTAATTTTGCTAGTCCACATTTCAAAGACAAAATTTGAAACATTCATATTATTGATAGAGTGAATGTGCAATCAAAACAAACAAACAAAAAAGCCAGGAGGACAAATTATACTCACTGAGCTCTTGCTGTGAGCTCTTGCACTCCCTACGGTAGCAATTGAGGGTATCTACACTATTTTCTTTTCTTTTTTATTTTTTTAAACTTTTATTTTTTATGTTTTTATTTTTTATTTTTTTTGAGACGGAGTCTCGCTCTGTCGCCCAGGCTGGAGTGCAGTGGCCAGATCTCGGCTCACTGCAAGCTCCGCCCCCGGGGTTTACGCCATTCTCCTGCCTCAGCCTCCCAAGTAGCTGGGACTACAGGCGCCTGCCGCCACACCCGGCTAGTTTTTTGTAGTTTTTAGTAGAGACGGGGTTTCACCGTATTAGCCAGGATGGTTTCGATCTCCTGACCTCGTGATCCGCCCGTCTTGGCCTCCCAAAGTGCTGGGATTACAGGCTTGAGCCACCACGCCCGGCCCACTATTTTCAAGGAATAATAAATAAGCTCAAATTCCATCTTAACTTTTTTTGTTTGTTTGTTTGTTTGAGATGAAATCTCGCTCTATTGCCCAGGCTGGAGTGCAGTGGCACGACCTTGGCTCACTGCAACCTCCACCTCCCAGGTTCAAGCCATTCTCTTGCCTCAGCCTCCTGAGTAGCTGGGATTACAGGCACATGCCACAATGCCCGGCTAATTTTTGTATTTTTAGTAGAGATGGGGATTCACCATGTTGGCCAGGCTGGTTTGAAACTCCTGATCTCATTTGATCCACCCACCTCGGCCTCCCAAAGTGCTGGGATTACAGGAGTGAGCCACCATGCCCGGCCCCAGCTCAACTTTTTAAACAAAATAAGAAAATTTAGTTAAATCTCAAAGAGCTTTGTGAAATGATTTTCTGACAAAGAAAAAAAGAAATGGAAAGAAACGTCTGCTTCAAGAAAGGACCCCCCAAAAAGAGTGCAACATTTCTGTGTCCAAAGACTGATTATAGCTACTCTTCTTTGAGCACACTGATTTCTTTTTTCTTGAAAGTTAAGGTCTCAGTGGAACTCCCAGTATTTCTTGATTTTAGCATGAAATACCTTATGTGGGTGTCTAGACATCACATCTGTGTTTGAGCTTGGAGAAAGTGATCTAGCAACACACCTAACCTGCCTGACAGGTATTGTCTGTACCTGAATGGCTTACTCATGAGTCACAAAACATCTCTGTTGCCAGATTTGCATTTGATTTCATTCTTAGACTTGTCTGACTCAGGATGCTGAACAAATTTTAAAATTCAAAAATATAAAACATTGTAAAAAAGCATTTGCTCATTATTCAGCTTCTGAAAAAAGATGTCTTTATGCATAAACTCGTATTTGTTGAAGTGTTTATATAAGAAAAAGGAGCTCTCTAGTAATTCTAACAGCAATATTCATGTTGGTTCTCTATAGCCACAGGAATATCAGACATTAAAGCAGTTCTGATAGTTTCAGTGCATTGCTGTCCTGTTCACAAAAGGCTCCAGAGTTGTGAAACTCTCTTTAATAACTTGGAGAGTTCCTTTAGGCTTAGCCTTGGGCAATCTTTTGAACAGATCACAAAGTTATGAAGTCTCTTAATTACCATTGTGAAATCTTCCTAGAAGGAAGTTATTTATATTGGGTATTTCTCTTTAGTCTGACAGGAACCCAGGGCTGCAGTAACTAATCATTTTTCTATATTGTGTAGAACGATTGGCCACAAGGCTGTCCACCCTTTTGGCTTCCCTGGGCCACACTGGAAGAAGAAGAATTGTCTTGGGCCACATAAAATACACTAACACTAAGAATAGCTCATGAGAAAAAAAAAACCCTCAATGTTTTAAGAAAGTTTATGAATTTGTGTTGGGCCACATTCAAAGTCATCCTGGGCTGCATGTGGTCCCCAGGCCGCAGGTTGGACAAGCTTGGTACAGACCTTTCATTCAAAATATAATCTAGGGCTTATAACAAATATAAATCTAACATATTTATCAAAAATAGCCCAAAGGAGGTGAAAGGGAGTGGAGCTGTGTTGGAGGAAGCTGACACCTGTTGGTAACCTGAATGCACGGGAAAAAAATGAAGAGACTCAGAAAGGATAAACAAGAAGATTAATGTAAGAAATTCTATAAATATGTATTTCTCTCCTTTCTTCTCTCAGCTTCTTTAAAAGACATAAAACTATATAAAGTAATAATTATAACAAGGTTTGTTACATATATAGGTAATATATATAATAACAATATTAAAAAAGAGGAAGAGAGACTAGAGCTATGTAAGAGTAAAGTGTCTATATTTTACTCACATTAAGGTAGTACACATCATTCTGATAAGTTAATATATACATTGTTCATACTATTGCCTTATGATACTTTTTATTTCTGTAAAATTAGTAATGATATTTCCTCTTTCATTCTTGATTTTAATAATTTGAGTCATCTCTCTTTTTTCTTAGTCAGTCTACACAGCCCTGGGGCAACCACTAAGAAAACAGCTAAAAAATATAGTGAAAATCACTAAAAATTAAAATATTATACTATAAACATTAATTTAATACAAAAGAAAGTAATAAAGGTAGAACAGAGAACAAAATGTGATATAAGACATACAGAAAGCAAAGAGTAAAATTATAGACATATACCCAATCATAGTAATAATTATGCAATGTGAATGGCTTAGTCAAATCAAAAGGCCTAAGTTGTTAAATTGGATAAAAAAAAACAAACAAGATTCAGCTATATATTGTCCACAGATGATAGGTTGAAAGTAAAAGAATGAAAAAAGATATGTCATGCCACTAGTAACTATAGGGAGCCAGAGTGGTTATGCTAATATCAAACAAAATCAACTTTAAGACCAGAAAATGTTAGTGGAGATATGGAAGACACATAATAATGATAAAAGGGCCAATCTATGAGAAAAATGTAATAATTATAATCATATAAATACCTAACAACAGTGTCCCAAAGTATGTAAAGCAAAAACTTATGGAATTGAAGGAAGAAACAGAAACAGACAATTCAACAATAATAGTTAGGGACTTCAAAACCTCACTTTCCACAATGTATAGAATGGGAAGAAGATTATAAAGGATATATAATTATAAACAAACAACACTATAAACAAACTAGAACTAACAAACATCTATAGACCATCCAGTCACAAACAGTAGAATATACATCTTCTTTACAAGTGCACATGGAGCTTTTTTCAGGACAGGCCGTATGCTAGGCCATAAAATAAGCCTCAGTAAAGTTAAAAGGTTTGAATAATGCAAAGTGTATTCTCCAATGACACTGGAATTGAATCATAAATTAATAATAGATGAAAATTTTTAAAATGTATAAATATTTGGAAATTAAATAATACATTCATAAATAACCAGTGATTCAAAGAAGAAGTCATATAGGAAATTCAAAAATCCTTTGAGATAAATTAAAACAAAAACACACCAAACTAAAGTGAATTGGATGCACTTAAAGCAATGTTTAGAGGAAAATGTAGAGCCATAAATATCTACTTATAAAAGAAGAAAGATCTCAAATCAATTTCCCAAACTTCGACCTTAAAACACTGGAAAAATGAGAGAAAATGAAATCTAAAGTAAGCATAAGAAAGTAATACATAAAAAATAGAGCACTAATTGATACAATAAAGATTATAAAAGTTATATCAAAACTTAATAACCAAAAGTTGATTCCTTGGCCAAACGAACACAATTGACCAAATTTCAGCTAGATTGACTAAGAAAAAAAGAGAGAAGATTCATATTATTAAAATCAAGAATTAAAGAGGGAATATTATTACTAATCTTACAGAAATAAAAAATATTATAAGGGAATAGAATGAAAGATTGTATGCCATGGACATAAATGAAATGGACAAATTTCTAAAAATACACAAACTACTACAACTGACTTGAAAGGAAATAGAAAATCTTAAAAAAGAAACCTCTAATGAATGAGTAATTTTAAAACTTCCCAGAAGAAAAGCCCAGACCCAGATAACTTCACTACTGCATTCTACCAATTATTTAAAGAATCATTATTTATTCAAATTATTACTATTCAAAAATTCTTTGAAAAAATAGAAAACAATTTCTAGCTCATTTTATGAGGTCAGTTTTACATATACACAAAAACAAAATATATCACAAGAAAACCAGACCTACATCTATTATGAATATAAAACACAAAAGTCATCAATAAAATACAAGCAAATTAAATACTGATACATATAAAAAGGATTACACACTCACTATGACAAAGTGGGATATATCTCAGAAATACAAGGCTGGTTTAATATTCAAAAAAATCGATCAATGTAATGCCCCATATCAATAGAAAGAAGAACAAAAAAACATGTGGTCATTTCAATAGACCAGAAAAAGCATGCAACAAAATCCAAAATCCATTCATGATAAAAAACTAACAAACAAAAGAAAACACGACTCAATAAACCAGGAATAGAGGAAAACTTCTTCAACTTGATGAAGGGTGTCTACAAAAACAAAACAAACAATACAAAATCTCAGCTCATATCATACTTAACGGCGAAAGACCAAATGCTTTTCCCCAAAGATCAAGTGCAGCATAAGTATGTCCACTCTCACTACTTCTATTTAACAATATTCTGGAGGTTCTAGCCTGGGAAATTGGGTAAACAAGATAAATCTTAAAAATTAAGATTGCAAAAACAAAAGGAAAAGTTCTTATATTTACATATGACATGATTTGGTAAGTAGAAAATTTAAGTAATTTACTATTAATAATTAGAATAAATTAATTTAGAAAGGTTGCATTATACAAGATCAATATACACAAATTAATTGCATTGTTATATGTTAGCAATGAAGAATCTGAAAAGAAATTAAGAAAACAATTTTATTATAACATCCAAAAAGAATAAGATACTTGGGAATAAATTTAATGAAAAATTATAAGACTTGTACAACGAACAACTATGACGTGGTAATGTAACACTTTGTACACTACAAAACGTTGTTGAAAGAAATTTAAAAAGACCAAAATAAAGGGAAAGACATTCCATGTTCGTGGATTGGAAGAATTGGTATCGTTAAAATGGCAACAACACTCATCAAATTGATCTATACATTCAATGCAATACCTACCAAAATTCCAAATGGCTATTTTGTAGAAACTGACATGGTGATTCTAGAATTTATATGAGAATTCAAAGGAACCAGAGTAGCCAAAACAATCTTGAAAAAGAACGAAATTGAAGATCTCACACTGATTTCAAAACTTATTTTGAAGCTACAATAAACAAGACAGTATGGTATTGACATAAAGATAAGCATATAGATCAACAGAATCAAATTGAAAGTCTGAAAGTAAACTAGTTCATTTCAATCAGTACTGCCAAGATAATTCACTAAGGACATTGCATTAACTTGAGATAGGTCATAAACCTAAATAGAAGAGCTAAATCTATGAAACTCTTAAGAGGAAACATGAAAGCAAACGTTGTGAACTGCTGTTACAGATGACAATAAAAATAAACAAACAAAAAAAAACTGACAAGAGAGAAAAATAGATAATTTGGACATTAGTATAACTAAACATTTTTGTGCTGCAAACAATACAATAAGGAAAGTGAAAAGAAGACAATCCACAGAATGGGAGAAAATATTTGCAAATCACATATCTGATAATGGGCTTATATCCAGACTGCATGAAGAATTTTTAAGAACTCAACAATAAAAATATAAATAGCTGAGTTTAAAAAAGGATAACGGATCTAAAAAGACATTTACCCAAAGAAGAGAAACAACTTGTCCATAAAAACATGAAAAGATGTTCAACATCTTTAGCCACTAGGGAAATGCAAATCAAAACCACAATGAGATACCACTTCAAAACCACGATGACAGTTATAACGAAAAAGACAGATAATAACATGTGTTGGCAAGGATGCAAAGAAATTGGAATGTTCATCCATGATGGGTGGTAACATTAAAAAAAAAGAAAAATTTTGGCAATTTCTCAAAATGTTAAACACAGAGTTATTATATGATCCAATCATTCTATTCTTAGCTATATACCCAAGAGATATAAAAACATACCTCCACATAAAAATTTGTGCATCAATATTCACAGTAGCACTATTCAGAATAGTCAAAAAGTGGATGCAACCCAAATGCCCATCAGCTGCTGAATTATAAACAAAATGTGGTATTGAAGCAAAAGTTAAAAAGAGGAAAAACAAATTTTTCTCCTTTAGGCAGCTCGAGATTTGCCCCACCCCACCCCCAACCCCGTGTGCTATGGGACCCTGGGAAGTTTTGTAAGTTTGCAAATTCCTGTTTTCTGTGGCTGGTTTCTGTAAGTTCCTGCTTTCCATCTGGGTGGCACAGTGAAGGACACAAGGTAAGCTTGAGCAAGCCTAGATTACAGTCACTTGGGCCACAGAGCAGGAGTCACATGACATGCTTAAACAAGCTTGAGTTACAGGCCTGTCACTGTTTGATAAGCTGTCTTTGTTACCTGCTTTCATGCCACTGCGTTTTGCTCCACTGTAAGCTTGTTTCAAACTAGCCAACCCCCTTTCAGAAGTGTGTATAAAAGTCAAGTCCTGCCTTTGTTCAGGGTTCAGCCTTTGGTTGTTAATCTGCTGGGCTTGAGTGCACTCACTAAAATCCTCCTGTTCCACTCAGTGGTCTCTCCAGTCTCCTGATTCCTGCAACATTTTGGTAAGCCAGCCAGGAGTGGAGATGAAACGTTTGCTGTCTCCTTTGCCTGTGGGTCTGGGGCCCCAAGCTGGGGGAGAACCGTGACCTCAGGCATGCCATCAGGGAACTTAAGCCCAGAGAAGGGATCAGCTCTCCTGTGATCCAGTGCCCCTCCCTGATAGCGCAACAGAACCTAAGGGATTACAGGACGATTCCAGGGATAGTGCGCTACAGGACCGTGGTATGGTTTGGGGCCCAAGGCAGGACCCATCCCACAAAGACAGAAGGGGAGCCTGATCAACTTCCAGGGGTGCACCAAGTAGTCTGACCCAGGACGTAAGAGTGGCTCACAAAGTCAGATGTAACCTGCACCCAGGGTGTACTGAGTAGTCCAACCAGGATGCAAGAGTGGCTCACAAAGTCAGATGAAACCTACATCCCACCCAGAGAAAAGGAACTGGAAGTGGGGAAGTGTGTGAATGCATGTGAAAAAGGCAGTTCTAAATTCTAAAAGGAGCCAATGTGGGGAGTGAAGTGTGTAGGGCCACAGGTCTATTAGCATAGACCGTACGCCCCTAGCGAAGTGTGGGACCAACTAGGACTAGTGGTGAACTTCCTCCAGGGCTACTGCATATGGTTTAGGGAGGCATCCCACAATTTAGCAATTGCGTTGGTCCAGGTTCGGGACTCATATGAACCCTCCATTAAAGCTAAGTGGCATCCGAAAACTCCCATGAGGGAGACGGTCTAATTGGTCTGAAGCGAAAGTAAAAGAGTGAATAAGTTCCGTCATAACTGGGAGGAAATTGGAGGGAAGCTGTCGAAAGCCACCCCATTACAATGTACGTTAAAGAACTTCAAGAAAGGTTATGCAGAGGGTTATGGGATCAAGTTGACCCCCCCAGAGGTTGAGAACTCTCTGTGAAACAGAATGGCCCTCTTTTGGTGTCAGATGGCTGGCAGAAGGAACTATAGATCGGGAAACAATTGGCCGTGTATTTAAGGTGGTGACTAGGGTGGGCGGACAGCCAGGGCATCCACACCAATTCCTTATATACAGTCCAAAACTGACCTGCATGGTTCCAGTCCTGCCTCACAGTTGTGGCTTCAGCCGAACTTAAAGTGAAAGAAAAATCAGCTTCTCTATCAGCTACAGAAACAAAGGGAAAGCCACAGGAAAAGCCAGTTCTGCAGGAATCACCAGAGGAGATAGGAATTCCTCCTCCCTACACTCCAATCTACCCCGCTTTACGGAGGCTGACCCTTGAGGAGTCAAATTCAAATGGTAATGAACCCTGGCCTCAGCTCAAAATGAAAAATAAAAACCACCACCACAGGAGGTCAAGAAGGAAAGTCAGGATGATCAAGCCAGCCACCTCTGGCCTGGCCATGCCGGGGGTTTTGCAGATGCCTCCCTGGGAAACTCTGGGACCCCTCTATTACGATGAACATGGCCAGATTCAAGGGGAGAGAAAAGGAACCCCTCCTCTGGCTGACCAGGAGAAAGCATTTAAACAAATCAAAGAAGCCTTAACACATGCCCCAGACTTAGGACTGCCTGACATAACTGAGCCTTTCTTTCTATATTTCCACGAACAAAAGGGAATGGCTGTAGGAATCCTGACTCAATACACAGGATTGTGGCATTGCCTGGTGGCATACTTATCCAAGTAACTAGACCCAGTGGCACTAAGGTAGCCTCCTTGCTTTAAGGCACTAGCTGCCACCGCCCTACTGGCACAAGAAGCTAACAAACTGACTCTAGGGCGGCAGCTGACGATCCAGTTAATGCATTCAGTTATAACTCTAATGAACCAGAGAGGGCATCAGTGGTTTTCAAATCCGGGAATGACTCAGTACCAGGGACTCCCATGCAAAAATCCCCGCATAACTTTAGAAACATTAAACACCCTTAACCTGGCCACCTTGCTCCCGATTGAACCGGGAACCCCCCTCCATGACTGTGTGAAAATGGTAGATGAAGTATTCTCGAACTGGGGAGATCTTACAAACCAACCCCTCAGGGACCCAGTTGTTACTTTGCAGATGGGAGCAGTTTCATAATGGAAGGGGTCTGTTGGGCAGGTTATGTGGTGGTAACATTGGACTCAGTGGTAGAGGCTCAGCCTCTGCCCACCGGAACATCAGCCCAGAAGGCAGAGCTAATAGCCCTAACAAGGGCTCTTTTGCTGGTGAGAGACAAAAAGGTCAGTATTTACACTGATTCCAAATGTGTCTTTGCCACATTGCATGTTCATGGAGCTATATACAAGGAGAGAGGACCCTTAATTGGTGGGGAAAAAAGAAAGAAAGTACAAAGAGGAGATTTTATAGCTCTTAGACACTGTATAGGCCCCAAAGAAGGTTGCTGTTAGCACTGCAGAGGGCACCAAAAGGCAAGAACACTAGAGACCAAAGGAAACAGAAAGGCAGGCAGGAAGGCAAAACGGGCAGCAATGACTCCTCCACACTTTGAAAAGGAATCCCTAGCTATGCCTCTCCTCCCAGAGCCTCCCCTCCCCAAGATCCCAAGTTACTCTCCGAATAAGAAGGCCTGGTTTGCCTGAGAAACTGGAAAATGCACTGAAGAAGGATGGTGGAAATTCTCTGATGGGAGGCTAGCCATCCCTGAAATGGTGGCCCCTAAGTGTGTAAAACAATTCCACCAAGAGACTCACATGGGGAAAACGGCACTACGAACACTACTGGGATGCCACTTCTATGTGCCACAGCTCACCACCCTCACCCAAGCCATTTGCGAACAATGTCTAACATGTGCCCAGAATAACCCATAATAACCTACTCGGCCCCTGGGAATTCAGGAAATGGGAGCCACACCCTTTGAAAACCTGCTATGGACTTCACAAAGCTGCCCTGAGCAGGGGGCTATTAGTACATGCTAGTATTCATCTGCACCTTGTCAGGATGAGTCAAAGCTTTTCCCACCCAAAGAGAAAAAGCACGGGAGGTAACTAAAGTAATGCTAAGAGACATTATCCCCAGAGTTGGACTGCCCCTGACTCTTGGGTCAGACAATGGACCAGCATTTGTAGCTGAAATAGTTCAAGAACTGGTATGGCTATTAAAAATAAATGGAAATTACACACAGTCTACCAGTTGCAGAGCTCAAAAAAGGTAGAGCACATGAACTGGACACTCAACTACTAAAATAAAATATTGCCAAGAGACCCACCTAAGACGATATCAGGTCTTGCCCATGGTCCTCCTCCGAGTAAGGTGCTACCCCCACCAAACAAACCAGGTATTCACCCTATGAAATCTTGTTCAGCCAGCAACCCCAATCATAGGTCAAGTTAAGGGTGATCTCCGTGAACAAGGGGAACTAACTTTAAGAAGGCAAATACAGGCTTTAGGGACAGCCATGTAGGGTGTCCATGGCAAGGTACAGGAAAGAATGCCCATAAGCCTGACAGACCCGGCACACCCCTTCAAACCCAGGGATGCTATTTGGATCAAGAAATGGAATCCAACCACTTTGGGACCTATATGGGATGGGCCATATACTGTAATCTTGTCCACTCACACTGCCATTAAAGTTGCAGTAATTGTGCCATGGGTCCACCACAGTCAGCTGAAGCCAGCTGCCTGAGACAAATGGACCAGTCAACAGGATCCAGACCATCCGTGCCGGCCGATCCTACAATGGGACCAAATTGCCATTGAAGACACCGACAGCCCTGCTCTGGTCACTCTGGAAGCTGACCAGTCAATGCATGGCCGAAGACTGAGGAGGCGACAGCTCTGCTCTAGTCACCCTGGAAGCTGACTAGTCTATACATGGCTGAAGCTTGAGACATCATCAGGGAAGTCAATATGGTTAGATATCTTAAATCCAGGAGCTTTCCTTATAATATTAGTTGTTTTACTGCTGTTTTGCCACTTTGCTCAGCCCCCTTCCATGGGTAAAGACCTCTTTTGTCCTTGCTTGCTGGGTATAAATATGCTACTGTTGGTACCAACTTGAAGCTCCAAATGCCTGGCAGGCACCCTCGGGCCTCTACTGAATCTGTGGACTGGGGGCATATCAGCAACTACCAACTAAATGGTCAAGGGCCTGCATACTAGGAACAATTAGACTGTCCTTCTTTCTAATCCCTTTAAAACAAGGAGAAGCCTTAGGGTACCCTATCTATGATGAAACTAAAAGGAGAAATAAAAAGGGCATAACCATAGGGAAGTGGAAGGACGATGAATGGCCTCCCGAAAGAATAATCCAATATTATGGCCCAGCCACCTGGGCAGAAGGTGGAATGCACGGATACCATACCGCTATTTACATGCTCAACCGTATCATAAGGTTACAAGCAGTACTTAAAATTATTGCAAATGATACAGCAAAGGCCTTAAATCTGCTAGCCCAGCAAGCCACAAAAATAAGGAATGCTATTTATCAAAATAGACTAGCCCTAAACTACCTCCTAGCCCAGGAAGGAGGGATGTGTGGGAAGTTCAATTTAATTAACTGCTGCCTAGAGATTGATGACAATGGAAAGAGATTGATGATAAAATTTTTTACAAAAATGTTGGATTTTTGTAAAAATCCCAAAATTAGCCCATGTTCCAGTACAGGCTTGGAAAGGATGGTCTTCAGATTCCCTCTTTGGGGGCTGGTTTTTATCGCTTGGAAGATTTAAAACCTTAGTAGTAATAGTTTTAGCCATACTGGGAGTCTGCCTCATACTTGCTTGTCTCCTACCTCTCCTTGTTAAGAACATCCAAACAGCTACAGAGGCTCTTGATAAACAAACTACCACTTGACTAATGGCTGTAACTAAATATCAACCCTTGCCAAATAAAGAGCTACTACTTTCACATGAAGAATTAAATAATACTGATGCTTTCCATTAACCCTCATTTATAAAAAGCATCAAAGGGGGAATGAAGCAGAAGTTAAAAAGAGGAAAAACTAATTTTTCTCTTTTAGGCAGCTCGAGCCCCCATCCCCCTCCCCACCCTGTGTGCTATTGTACCCTGGCATGTTTCATAAGTTTGCAAATTCCTATTTTCTGTGGCTGGTTTCTGTAAGTTCCTGCTTTCCATCCAGGCAGCACACTGAAAGACACAAGATAGGCTTGAGCAAACCTATATTACAGCGATTACAGCCACCTAGGCCACATAGCAGGAGTCACATGATATGCTTAAACAAGCCTGAGTTACAAGCCTGTCACTGTTTGATAAACTGCCTTTGTTACCTGCTTTTGTGCCACCGCATTTTGCACCACTGTAAGCTTGTTTCAAACTTGTCAGCCCCCTTTCAGAAGTGTGTGTAAAAGTCAAGCCCTGCCTTTGTTCAGGGCTCAGCCTTTGGATGTTAATCTACTGGGCTGGAGTGCACTCAATAAAATCCTCCTATTCCACCCAGTGGTCTCTCCATTCTCCTGATTCTCGCAGCAGTATAGTTATAAATCCCATTATTCCGCAATAAAATGGAATGAAATACTGATAGAGATGACAACATGGATGAACTTTGAAAACATTATGCAAGGTGAAAGAAAACCAGATGCAAAAGACCACACACTGTATAATTTCATCAATGTGAAATGTACAGAATAGGCAGAACTATAGATATAGAAAGTAGATGAATGGTTGCTAAGGCTTAGGGTGGGGAGCAGAGGGAGGATGGAGAGATGATGACTAAAATGTACTGGCTGTATTTTTGGGGTGATTAAAATATAAAACGTAATGTAGCAATTGCATAACTCTAAACAAACTAAAACCATTGTATACTTCAAATGTTGAATTGTTTGGTACGTGAATTATATCTTAACAAAGCTGTTAAAAAACTTCTAATCCCCACAAATTAGTCATGTGATATAAGTTTTAATCTCTTAGTACTTTTAGAAAAATGATTCGATGTAGCAGCACTTATCAGTGTTGTCACTGTTGATATTTTGGGCCAAATCATTATTTGTTGGGTGGGATGGGAGGCTGTTCTGTGTATTTCAGAATGCTGCACCCTTGGCCTTTACCAACTAGATTTCACAGCATCCCCTCCCTCAGCTGTGATCATCAAACTGTTTCTAGATTTTGACAAATGTCCCTTGGGGGTCAAAATCACACCTAGTTGGGAACCATTGTATGCAATGTTTAACAGCAATAATTGGGTTAAATCTGAAGCCTTCAGCTTCTATTAAGACTTTGCAAAAGGAAGATATCTTGGGCCTCTTCAAGTTGGGAACTGCTCAGGGCAAATCTGCCTCTCATTCTATTTCAAAGTCATCCTTCTGCTCACTGAGATAGATGCACATTCTGTTTGTCTCCTTTTGGAAAGGCTTATCAGAAACTCAAAAGAATGCAACCTTTTGCCTCTCACCTACCTGTGACCTGGAAGTTCCCTCCCTGCTTTGAGTTGTCCTCACCTTTCTGGAAGGAACCAGTGTACTTCTTACATTTATTGGTTAATGTCTCATGTCTCCCTAAAATGTATTAAACCAAGCTGTGCCCCAATCACCTTGGGCACATGTCGTCGGGACTTCCTGAGGCTGTGTCACAGGCCCACGTCCTTAACTTTGGCGAATAAACCTCCTAAAATGATTGAGACTCGTCTCACCATGTTCCTCAATTGACATCTGGTAACCACAAAGGGATCCTGAGTGATGGTGACCTGGCCTGCAGCAGTTTGCCTATTGGTGCCTGGTGCTATCTTGGGCACCTTGTAGCCTAAACCAATAGGATGAATGCTGAAGTCCAGGACCTCCTTCCTCCAGGAATCCCTGATCTTCCAGTATTTTTCAGTTGGGGGTTGAGGTTTAGTTGCTATTTAAAAAACTCCTTTTTCAGGGAGTTTTTCACTTCAGTCAAAAAAGGTGAGCCTGTCTGCTTCTGCATCAGCAGAGAGCGGTTTTCAGTTGGGGCCCTATCACTAGGTAAGAAAGCTGGTTTGGGATTGTGTCTTGCAAATTATTCTTGAATGACCAAAGTTAGCATTAACAACCTCGACAACTTTATATTTCTAGAAGCTTAAACATTTGCCCTTATTTTTCACATTAAATCTAAAGAGTAGATTACTAGTGTTACTTTAAGCTTACATCCTGGAGCTAAAGGAGAACCCAGTTAGGAAAATGGTCTAAGTACTATTATAACTGTCCACAGATGGGGCCTCCTCTGGGTCTCCATTTAAGTATCATACTCATCACTGTAACTTTAGTGAGTGTTCAGTAGAATATTAAAATTACTCACTGCACATTTGGAAGAAGGTTTTCCTAAATAAAAGTATTCAGAGAAATAAAAGTGCATTTATCTTTTATCAATGTTAGATTGGAAATAGAATAAGTATTATTAATACCTATACAAAAGAAAAAGTAACCCAAACAAGATTTAATGGAATTAAAACAAAAATGTTTTACCTGAATTTAGTTGATTTTGGTAACTTAGCCATTACATTTCTCAATCTATATTCAAAGATCTAAACAAAAATTCTATTGATCGGAAGATGCAAAAGTTAATTTTCAAGCAAAGCAAGCGGGTGTGTGATTTAGTCTACCACTATTTAAAACAAAGGTTAATAAGGAACAAATGAAAAAAATTAACCATGTTGAAACTCCAGGAGAAAACTGAATTAGAACTGTAAGTCCAGAAATGAGAAAAATGTGACAAATTGGACAAGAGGGTTTTGAATCAGTAACTCATAAAGGGAAATGCATCACTTTCACAAAGAGTTGCAGCAATAAGAGGGAGTAAGGAAAACCACCTTCAACATAATGATAAAAAAAAAACTGTTTTACACATGCATATTCATAAACACATATTACTCATCATTGAGTAGTGATACTCATTGTCATATGCTCCTTTCATATTATGAAAACTGGATATCTCATAGCAATGAACTTTTCCTCCGCAACAAAATAGATGAATCATTTCTATCACTGAGTCTACATGCGAATGAAGTATTCCCTGCGTCCTCAGAAACATCTCCAGGGATCAATATACAGTCGTTTACTTTGCATTGTGCCTTTCTACATTCCCCGAGATTAGCCTGCACTTGCCCCACCCAATGCTAATTTTTCTTTTTCAACCTGCCCAATTCAAAGAAATGGTCATCATCAAACTCATCACACCCCCATCTGAACACTTTTTTTCTTTTTTTTCTCTCTTCTGGTACTAAATTCTACATTGGACTTTTTCACCTTGACATCCTGCCCTGTGTGTCATGTAGCGCCCCTTGTCCCAAAAGCCAGATGACCTGGGCCATAAGTTAAGGAGACCAGGATGTTCCTAGACACACAGCTATCTGTTGTGCACATCCATTCTGAACCCTCTGTGCTTTAACATTGACCACTCAAACTGGCTTCTGTTTTGTTCCTCTGGGAAATCCCAGGACACTGGTGCTGAGGGAAGGAGAGGCTGAAGCAGTCCTCCATGTAGTGTGTGTGGGTGCCTGAGTGCATGGGTGCTCCTGTGCCTGGGTGCCTCTCTGTTGCTATGTGGAGCACGTGAGGTAGGATGGGAGCCTTGATAATTGAGGCAGCCAAACCATAAAGTTTTTTAAACTTTTATTTTAGGTTTGGGGGTACATGTGAAGGTTTGTTACTTAGGTGAATGCATGTCATGGGGATTTCTTGTACAAATTATTTCATCACTCAGGTTGTTGTGGGAATTAAGGGACAGGAGAGACCAATGGGTGGAACAGGAGGACTTTATTTAGGTGGCCACTGGCCCAGCAGATTAACATCCAAAGGCTGAGCCCTGAACAAAGACAGGGCTTGACTTTTATACATGCAACTGAAGGGGGTTGGCCAGCTAGTGGCATGAAACCCGCAGGGTGGGCAAGCAAGCTTCACAGAAGCAGAAGAAAGGCAGAGTATCAAACAGCGACATGTTTTACAGCTCAGGCTTATCTTGTGACCTTCACCATACTGCACAGTTGGAAAACAGCAACTTACAAAATCCTTGCAAACTTGCAGAAATAGTTACAAAAGTTGTGAGAACAGCTCAAAGGATAATGGTATAGGGAAAGAATTTCAAAGGGGGAAACTGATAAGAAGAAACTGTTTTTCTTATCCTTGCTTGGGGGGAGGGGGTGTTGGGAGAGTCTCTGGAGCACATTCCTTTGGGCTCTGGCTTTTCAGATAGTGTTATCAAGGCCCTGCTAGGGCCCTGCCTATTGCTAGCCTTGGAGTGAGTCAGCCAAGTATAGGAAAACTTGTTTTTCTCTTTTTAACTTCTGCTTCAAGGTATTAAAAGCCCAATACTCAATTGTTATCTTTTCTGCTTGTCTCCCTCCTCCCTCCCTGTACCCTCAAGTAGACCCCAGTGTCTGTTCTTTGCTTCTTTGTGTTCATGAATTCTCAACATTTAGCTCACACTTACAACTGAAAACATGGTATTTGGATGTCTGTTCCTGGTTAGTTTGCTAAGGATAATGGTCTCCAGCTTCATCCATGTTCCTGCAAAGGATATGATCTCATTAGTTCGTTAAGGCTGCGCAGTATTCGTGGTATATATGGACCACATTTTATTTATCCAATCTGTCCTTGATAGGCATTTAGGTTGACTCCATGTCTTTGCTATTGTGACAGGGCTGCAATGAACATTCACTTGCACGTGTCTTTGCGGTAGAATTATTTATCAAACCACTCTTCTCCACAGACATTCTTGTCTCACAAGGAATTCTACAAGTCCTTGGAATCGACAGTATTTAGAAAAGCCTGTCTTACCACACCCCAGAACAGTGGGGAAAGTAGGGATGCACTCTTACCTGCTTAGAGTTGCAGTTGAAGGTTCAGAAGGGCTGGAGTTCCTTTCACAACGAGGAAAGTCCATGGTAACTCCATGCAAAGGCAAAGTTGGCTAGGCGTGGTAAATATTGTGTTTATTTTGTTTTCTTTGGGGGTGGTAATTTTTTTTTTTTTTTTTTTTTTTTGAGACGGAGTCTTGCTCTGTCGCCCAGGCTGGAGTGCAGTGGCCAGATCTCAGCTCACTGCAAGCTCCGCCTCCCGGGTTCACACCATTCTCCTGTCTCAGCCTCCTGAGCAGCTGGGACTACAGGCGCCCACCTCGTCGCCCGGCTAGTTTTTTGTATTTTTTAGTAGAGACGGGGTTTCACCGTATTAGCCAGGATGGTCTCGATCTCCTGACCTTGTGATCTGCCCGTCTCGGCCTCCCAAAGTGCTGGGATTACAGGCTTGAGCCACCGCGCCTGGCCGGGGGTGGTAATTTTTATTCAGAGTGGCAAGCAATTGAAAGGTGCTTCGCCTTCAAAGAAAGACCCATCTGCTTAAAATATTGTATTAATATAACCTGCAGACTTCTGTCCCTGCCTTTGGATATTTACCTTGTTTTTCCTCCTGTCCCACTGTTGATACAATCAGTTCTTTTTTTCTTCTGAGGAAATTAAAAAAGTAAACAGAGTTGGGTTGGCAGAAGATATTTTCATGTGTCACTTGGAACAGATGAACACATATCAGCTTCCCTGAATATCTCAAATTTCACACAGCTCAAGCCTGTCCTCAAAACTCTCCTTTAAATGACAAACGGCTCCCTCCTTTCTTATTCCTGATCTCAGGAGCGCTGGGCCGTTCCCGAGGGACTGGTTATACTTACGCCATCTGCTGGTTGTTAGTGGGACTGCACTTGCTGCTGTAAGCCCCAGTACTACGGTTCTGTGCCCAAGTCCTCCTAGAAAACGGAGGCCTTGGTATCGGTGGACTAGTTGAAGAAATACAGATATGCCATTCATCATTTAGGACACCAAGAGGGCCACCTGAGATGTTAGCTTTACTTTTAGGGGTATTTCTCAGAAGATGATACGTTTCATATTTTGGCTCTCCAATTCTTTATGCTGAATCTGAGGAAATATTGTTGAGTTCAGCTTCAAAAACAGCCCAGGTGAGGTTATAAATGCTGATGTGGAAATGTCAGAGTATGTGGTCAGCGTGACAACAATCTGGATAACCTGAAAATGTTCATGCTGCAAATGTTTAGAAAGGCTGTATAGCCCTTAAAAAAAAAAAATGCTTTCAATCAAGGTGTGGTAAACATGTGACCTAATGCTTGCAGTTGGGAATGGAGTGGATTTGGGTTTCGGAAACATGTAAGACTAATTTTTCTTTCTTTTTTTTATAGAGACAGGGTCTTACCCTGTTTCCCAGGCTGAATCATAGCTCATTGCAGCCTCAAACTCCTGAGCCCAATAACTACTCCTGCCTCAGCCTCCAGAGTAGCTGAGACTACAGGCATATGCCACTGTGCTCAGCTAATTTCTTTAAATTTTTTGTAGAGATGGGGTCTTGCTTTGTTGCCCAGCTGGTCTCAAACTCTTGGCCGCAAGCAATCCTCTTTCCTTATCCTCTGAAAGTAGTGGGGTTACCTCCCAAAGCATGGAGCCACTATGCCAGCCAGAAACCTAAATTTTCAATGTCCATACATGGACAGAAGTTGAGGTCTTGGAACCAAACAAAGCAAGAGTGAGAAGTGAGATTTCCTCCATTAGGACAGAACTCTGAAGGTAAGACCAGAAAATTACCTGCATATTAGCACAGGATTGTAACAGGTAAGCCTATCCCTTTCTGCCTGGTTTAGGTGTGAAGGCAGGAATCTCCTTAAGAATGCATTAGTGCAGCCCTTTTCCAGACACAAAGTTAGGGCTCAGATTTTCACTTCCTTCTTTGTTCAGGAATTCCCTAGCTAAGAAATTAACTTGCAAATTTTCCCAAATAAGCCTCTTTGGAATCTTAGCAGAAGCAAATATAAAACCTGGTATGTAAAAATATACCTGGACACAATATATTCCACTTAAGAGTCAGCAGGAACAAAATAAATAGAATTAGAACCTCAGTAACCTGGGTTAATAAGAGAAATATGAATCTCTTATTATCAATCTGAAAGAGAATATAAAATAAATGTTTAACATGATGAAAGACATAGGCAAAAAACAGATATGATATGGTTTGTCTCTCTGTCCCCACCCACATCTCACCTTGAATTGTACTTATCCCCACATGTCAAGGGTGGGACCAGGTGGAGATAATTGGAATCATGGGGGTGGTTTCCCCCATTCTGTTCTCCTGATAGTGAGTTCTCACAGGATCTGACAGTTTTATAAGGGGCTTTCCTCTTTGCTTGACACTCATTCTCTCTCCTGCTACCCTGTGAAGACATACCTTTTGCCATGATTGTAAGTTTCCTGAGACCTCTCTGGCCATGCAGAACTGTGAGTCTGTTAAGCCTCTTTTCTTTATAAATTACCCAGTCTTGGGTATGTCTTCATAGCAGCAAGAGAAAGTAGTAATATAAGATACTGGTAAAAACCAGTATTTTTGAAAAATGAAATACAGTCATTGAAATTAAAAACTCAGTTGGCAGTTTAAATAACAGAAGAGATATGACTAAAGAAAAAATTAGTGAATTGAATGACGAATATGAGGAAATTACTAATAATGCAGTGTATAGAGACAGAACTGGAAAATATGAGAGGATAAATAACTTTCATATGTGTTTCATAAATATCCCACAAAAACATTAAAATAAATAAGGAAGAGACAAATTTTAAGGAAATAATTGCTGTGAGTTTTTCAGAAGTCTTTAAAGACAGATCCCTCAGATTCAAGGAGTATACTGGGTCATGAGCAAGAAGATATGAATTTAAATCCATACCTGAACACATTACAGTGAATCACAGAATATTAAAGATAAAATATTAAAAACTACCAGAGAGCAAAGCAGATCAACTACAAAAGAAAAACTAGCACACAGAAAAGTTCTTAAAAACAATTATAGAGATCAGAAGATAATGAATTAATGAAGTTAAATTGCTGAGGGAAAAATACCAATATAAAAGTATATATATAACGAAGCTGTTATTCAAGAATAAGGACGAAATAATAACATCTTAATTCATAGAAAACCTGAATAAGAACCATAAACTTAAAAAGCATGCATTTTAGCAAAAAATAAACCTACAGAGGAAAATATATATCACAAGAAACAGTAGTAAATAATTATTAAACACGTGCAAGTCTAACAAGATTTGATTATGTAAAATAACTACAATTGACTTAGAGACCATTAAAAAGTTCCAAGCAAGTAAAAAATATTAAAATGAGGTTTAACTAAACTATTAGATAGCTACATCACAGAAGGTGGGAGAGAATGTTTGGACTTACAGCAAACCTACTTGTTTGCATAGTTCATGAGAATAGTTAAAATATTCATTGAGATTAGAATGAAGATATGCATGCACCTAAATATTAATATGTTATTAGTGAAAGACAAGAAGTACAATATATAATCTACAAACGTTTAGAGAGGAAAGAGGGGGCATTAGAAAACTTAATTCCTAAAAGAGAGAAAACAAGGAGAGGCAAAGAAAAGAAGCAAAACCAAACAAAACAGAATGAAAAACAATGAATTGAAAGGTATAAAACTCAAAATTACACAATAGGAATTGAGTTTTTAAATGACTAATTACCACAAGCTAATTTAATTTGTTAATTAAAAGACCAGGATTTTAAAATTGCATTTCTAAAAATTCAATTATATGCTGTTTAAACTAAAAAAAGGTAAAGATATAAAATAAACTAACCAGAAGAAAACTGATACAGCCATTATTACTGTCAGATAAAATAGATTTTAAGGTTAAAAATAATTATTAGAGATAAAGAGGGTCACTACATCATGGAAGAAGAATGATTTAAGAAAGATACATGAAATTCTAAAATTATGTGTATTAAACTATGTAACCTAAAAATAAATACAGCAGAAAATGAGAGAATTATCAGGTGAAATAGAAAAATCTACAAAGAATAAAACATTTTAATGCATTTATCTCAGAAATTAACAAATCAAATAGAAAAATTACTATATGTATATAATTTTTAAATGAGAAAATCCACACGATAGATTATATACTAGTTAGAATCTATGAAATCCTTATTTCATAATCAGAGAACATACATTGTTTTTACACATCCATGGGAAATTTATAAAAACTGACCTCTTAATATGCAATGAAGCAAATTTTTCAAGTATCAAATAACCTACATAATGAGACTATGTATGTTTTAAAACATTTGGAAGATTAAAGACACACTTTTAAGTATAAACAGAAATCATAGAACAGGGCAAAATTGAAGACTGTTAGAAATGAATGAAAATAAAAATACTATACCACAAAATATTGCATTTACTAAGTCAGTACTTAAAAACACACATTAAAAACATCTTCAAGAAATTACGAAATAATTCAGAAAACTCTCTTTGGGAAATTATAAAATAAACAAAATATTTTACAAAAATCACACAATTTATGTTAACAAAAAATTGGACATAGTTAAATTATGGTATATTCAGGTGACGAAATATGATGTAGCTATTAAAAATGATGTTTTAGGGTCATATAGAAAATGCTTGATACAGTTTCAAAGAGAAAAAAGCAATATACAAAATGATATACACATGTCATGGTGCCAGTTTTATAAAATATTTAATAAATGTAAATATTAAATATTCATTGTAAGGAAATAAATCAACATAAATGGTGATTTTCACCAGGTGGATGATTGGGTGATTTTTAAAATACAATTTTAGTTTTACAAACAGCAAAATGAGCAAGTATTAATTTCTAGTAAAAAGAGAAAACTGTCCATATGCAAGCATGAAATGTGAAATTATCAGGACATTAGGGAGTTAAGCAAAAGTTCGAGACATATGCAGGTGCACAGTGCCACCTCTTTGGCTTTTCAATGGTAAGTCCTTTTAGGTCACCTCAAAGTTCAACAAATAAAAGCTAAACTTGCTTGAGGAAAAATGAATTACATGTTTAATATATGCAAAGGACTTGGACATGCTTGTATTTGTGAACCATTCACTTTCTGTGGTGGTGTGGGGATTTTATTATCCCACATTAGGAAAAAGATAACTTAGTAAGTTATGTGATTCATTCAAGATTATACAGACTGCAAGCCATTGAGCTGGGACCAGCCTCAGAGTTGAGCCTTTTCTAAGACACCATAGAATCTGTAAATAACAGGGATCAGACCCACCTGGGCCCTTAATCCTATGGGAGTGGCTTCCATTCATAACTGACAGTGGCCAAGGGCACAGCGCAAACCAACCAGACATGAGGCCTATTTGTGCATCTGCAGGGCCCTTCTCACTATGCAACCACGCTGGCTGCGTGCCCCATTGTAATGGGGCTTCTGATGTTGTTTAATGCAAATCTTCCACTTTGGACCCCAAACTTTGGTGCCTGGATTTGTAGAACAGCTTTTGCTTTTTGTTGGAGTCTAAGGATGTCTTAGGGTACTGCCAGCACACACAGTGACTCTCCACACCCTGCTCCTTTTTGGCCACCCACCCCACTAAGGTCCCCTTTGTCCCAGCTATGATATGAGAGGATTCAAGGCTCAGTGATTTTCTAATCATCACCAAGGTTTTAATTGCTTCCAAGAGTTGGAAGGTCTGGAGGAACAATGGCTAAATATTCTTTCCAGTTAAATTTAGGGTGCACCAAGGTCCACCTCCCCTCATCAACATCTGTACATGCACAAAAGCTGGCACACGTATACACAAACACACACACACACACACACAGAGAGAGAGAGAGAGAGAAAGACTGAATAAGAAGCTTCACACTACTTGGCAGCCAGAATAATGAGCGTGACTTCCCCAGAATGAGTCCTTCCAGTACACCTAAGAGTGTTTCAAGTAAAGAGAGCTCGCCTCAAGTGAGGGCATCACATTCCAATTTGTCCCCTTGAACACAAATCTGACTCACTGATCTGGGGTTGTGCTTCCCAATATTTGGACAACAGTAAGCACACAGTTGCATATTAGATTCCTTTTTTTTTTTTTTTTGAGACGGAGTCTCGCTCTATTGCCCAGGCTGGAGTTCAGTGGCCGGATCTCAGCTCACTGCAAGCTCTGCCTCCCGGGTTTATGCCATTCTCCTGCCTCAGCCTCCCGAGTAGCTGGGACTACAGGCGCCCGCCACCTCGCCCGGCTAGTTTTTTGTATTTTTTAGTAGAGATGGGGTTTCACCGTGTTAGCCAGGATGGTCTCGATCTCCTGACCTCGTGATCTGCCCGTCTCGGCCTCCCAAAGTGCTGGGATTACAGGTTTGAGCCACCGCGCCTGGCCTAAGCCTAATCTCTGTTGTTTAATGTCTTGCTGACCAAACCCGTTTTAGCAATGCCCTGGGGCAATGAGAACACCCCCAACCTTCTCCCCACAATCAGGAGATTGAGCTGTTGTCCTGTGGCATCAAAGGCAGTCCACTGTGGCATCATTACAGGTGTGATGCTGGACAGAGTCGGTGGCTTTATCAACTGGTTCCTTCTGGGAAAGACTCTGAATGAGAGTATGCAACATTCTCGGACACAAAATGTAAACATCATGGGAAACAGATTAGATACCTTACGACAGGTGATACATTTCAGCTTCCACTGAGGGCTAATAGTTATGTGCCTTTTGAGTCTCCTCTCAGGTGACAAGTAAATAATTCTTTACTTGTAAAAACAAATAATTTTTATAAATTATGGAACCCCATGGATATTTGCTGTTATCACTATTATCATTCACATAGATAAAGATATTTCTATAGGAAGTGAGCCCTTGGATTATTCAATATTTGAATTTAAACCTTTTACTGGTCATGACCTAGAGACAAAGTCTAAAAAAATTTCCAGAGAATGAGTATAATTTATTTCTAAGCTCAGACATAACAAGGCAAATTATTAAGAAGTATTTAATAAAAGCCACATCACAGAGAAATCTGGTGACATTCGACTCTGCAAGACCATTTGGGGCCTGCCTGTCAATTTCCTAGCTTGTTGCTTTGCATCCCAGCTCAGCGTCTGGGGTAAGCTTTAACTTCTTTATGGCCCTGCTGCGATTTGGTCCCTCTACCAGATCCCTCTGGTCACTGAGTAGGTGCTGGGCCCCTTGAGGGGCTGTGGGAAGACTGATGAGAGGCATTGCTCAGCCTCTCAGAGCAAAGTGGAGCTACAGGCATGGACATAGGCAAGCATGCTGTCCCCAGCCACCAAGGGACAGAGCAGCAAGCCTCAGACAGACCTGAGGAGAAGAGAGGGCATGACAGGCTGAATGGTGCCCCCCAAAAGATGGTGAAGTCCTAATCTCCAGTACCTGTGAATAAGATCTTGTTTGGAAACAGTCTTTGCAAATGATCAATTTAAGGTAAGGCCATTAGGGTGGGAAGTAATCCAATATTACTACTATCCTTATAAAAGGAGGAAATGTGGACACAGAGCCGGACACATGGAGGGAATAGAAAGAAGATGACCACCTTCAAGCCAAGGAATACCCAAGGCTGCCAGAAGCCAGAAAAGAGGCCAGGAACAGATTCTTCTTCATCACCGTCAGAAGGAACCAACCCTGCTAGCACCTTGATCTCAGACTTCAAGCCTCAGAACTGAGTGACAATGAATGTCCATTATCTGAGACAGTCAGTGCCCTTTGTCACAGCAACCCCAGGGAACTCATGTAGGAGGCAGTTGGCTTCCCCCACCATAGCTCTGTGGTCTGCTGGGTGGGACCTGCTGTGTTGCTCTCAGGGGCTGCTTAAAAACAGCTGGTCCTGGGCCACTCTGCTGGGGCTCCTGCCTGAATGAAGGACAGAACTCCAGGGTGAGTGGATGGATTTAATTTGTGCCACGTAAATCTCTGTGTAGGTGATCAGAAGGGGACACAATTATCTAGATATTTGCTTTTCTCTTTCTACAGTGTATTTATACAAAGTACACAATTACTATACCCTCTCCAAGAAAGCACTTAATAGATGACCACTCCAGAAAAAGCGAAGTTTGTCCTTGGCCCTGTCCAGACTCCTCTTTCTGTCTGTTAGTGATGGTCACTGAATTCCCCCTAGAGATTAGTGAGCAACTCCCCTGCTCTCAAGGAAGGATTCATAAGCGCATTCACTTCAGAGTGTAAATTGTTGGTTCTCAAATTCTAATGCTGACAGGAATTTCCTGGAATGTTTGCTAAAATGAAGACTCCCAGAGCCTCCACAGATCTACAGAATCAGAATCTTTCGTGATGGGACTCAGCAATCTCCAATCATCCATCCACCCTCCTCCTCCCTACCCCAAGATACTGATGCAGACAGCCTGGCCACCCCTTTTGGAGAAACACTATTGCAGATGACTGATTAAAGTGTATGGGTTTACCTCTCTTACGTATGCATTTTGGGAAGCAATACAATTTCTGCAGGTGAAAGCCAAAGGAAAGATGATCTAGCTGTGAAATATTAGACTTTGTTGAGTTGGATAGTGGAGACTGCTCCTCAATTAGCTCTTCAGCCTAGGCTGGGCTCTTTCCTCCAGTAAATGGCAAGTTACTGGGCTAGGGATGCTTCTCCGTCTTTCAACCCATGGGCCTTTCTCATGCCTAAGTATATGGTACGGTCCCCTACAGTGGTGACTGTCAGTCTGGATCAGGTGGCAAAATGGGGAGCCATGACACTCTGTGAAGTATGATATAAAATATTGATATATTTAACTCCACTTAGAAAGCCATGCTGGGGGAAAATATGACTTTATTATTATATGTATGCAATGTAAAATAACAACCAAGAGAATATATGGAAAACAAGCTGTCATGTCAAACATGAGCGACTATTTCTGAACAGATCTATGGCTCATCTTTTGCACATGGTGACTCATTTTCTCACAGGCCAGCAAGGAAAAACAGGTGCCCAAACTGTGCATGAAATTTAAGGAAGGAAATTTTAAAGTGAAAAATTGAGACCCATTGATTTTATTTTTCTGTACATTGATAAATTTATATCTAGTGAAAGGACATCTCATACCCATTACAGACTTGGAAAGGGGATTAGTTTTGCTTTAGTAAACCTACTTCTTCAAGACTTGAAATTTTGTCCAAGGAGTCCCTAAATGGATGTTGTTCTTCTGTGTGTGGGTGTGTGTGCATGTGGGGTTGTATATAAAAAATTGCCGTCAAGTTTTTTCCAGTGACATAGAGTATTTTAAGGTTGCTATTTCAAGTTGGGCAAAGAAATTCTTAGGCATGTGGTAAGCAGGCATGTTTAAATGATATAAAATTAAAATTTTAAAGAGGACATAGCATCTTTCATTTATATGTACAGCTTCATACATTTTATTAATATTATTTTGATATGCTTTCTATATTATAATTTTGTAGTTTTTATTTTATGTATATATGTATATCACATTTATCTACAATGCAGTTTACATTTTATATTTACATGCTACATATTTGATAGTAAAACAAATGTGGATATGTTTTGGAGTGGATTGCAAGATTCAAATAAATGTTTCAGATAAAACTCTAGATTTTAAAGAAATATAATGTTTGCAATGCATGTCCTAGGGAGATAGCCGTTCACATACTACAATAAAAATATATGATTAAATTAAGTCAAAAAGCAACAGGACAAATATGAATAGGGCATAAATACAATTTTTTAGAAAACATACATACATCAGAAAATGATTACTTTGTGGTATAATTGTATAATTTTAATTTTCTTCTTCATGCCATATTTTTACTGTCCACATTTTCCACAAAGAACATGTATATTACTTATATAATCAGAGAAAATTATGATTCTCTGCCAAATTTTCCATGCAGTTTCGTATTACTGTGTTTAATTAACATTTGTACATCCATTTTCTACATGATGTTAGAAGCTCCTGGTAAAACCATAAACAGAGCTTTTCGGGTTTCAACAACTCTTGCTAAGGGAAAGCCATATTTTTTTATCTTCAAGACTGTTATTATGTTCCTACTTAAAATCTGGCTGTTAAATTTTGTTACCATTATTACCACCAAAAACTCCTCTAGCTAAAAGAACATCGTACATACACGACTCTTTCATTATATAGTAAGTGCTTGATGTTAATTCCAAGGAACTTTTCAAGACTGTCTTGGAAATATTTGCTTTAGTATTTTGAAATAACAAAATGATCCTTCTTAAGCCTTTTGCATGGTGAGACAGGACAGCAGAGTTCAAGGAGATGTGTCTCTTGGCAACGTTTGAAATGCAAGCTCACCAAAAGTATAAAGAGTAGTTAGTAAATTAAAATCCCCCGAAATCCTGATGCCTGTTTGTCTTGCAGGTGCCAGGTCCCAATTCTCTGCACCCAGGGAACTTGCTAGAAGCTGTGGCAGTGGCCACATTTGACTGAACTGTTATAAGGAAGGTGCAAACAAGAATAGCCCCCTATTTTAGGAAAGATTGTTAAAAGAAACTGGAAAAACAAATTCTTTTTTACTTCCTCTTGGGACTTTCATTAAAAGTGTTTATTCTTGGATGAAGGGGATTACGGGAAAAGGTATTTCAGATGTTGGTTCACGGCTGGATCCTGAGATGCTGGCTCTCAACGCGTGATGAAATACTTGTATAATGTGCACTTTTGTAAGAGTTGTTTAATCTCCCCTAGTTAGAGATTTTGCTAACTAAAAACAGGCTTCCTTATTGGTATTCTTGAGTATTGTTTTGACAGTCTTTGGTTAACATTTTCTCCCTCTAAATTATTTTAGCATGATTGTTCTCAGCAGTGCTTTACAGGATGAGAGAGATGACATGAGTTTCCCTTGTTCAGATAGCATGAATTCAAGCACAAATGGGGGGTGAGTTTCCAGGAGGTGAAGAGCTGGAGACCAAGCATTGACCTGCTTTGCAGGAGAGGACAGACCACCCCTTTATCTCTGGGCACTGATTCATACAGTACCCCTGCATGCACTCTCCATTGCAATGTGGCTAGATAGTATGCTGGCACACTGGCCTGAAGTTTACAGCAACATCAGCACTGCCACTGTGATCTAGGACTGATCCTTTGACAAAATTAGAATCTCCCAGGAAGGTGATGAGAGGGAGCCAACTACCACTGAATAACATGACAGGCTTCATGCAGGGTACATAATCTACATCATTTCTTCAATCCTCTCAACTTGACTTTGAGGTTCACACTACAGGTTGTATTAGTGCATTCTGATACTGATATAAAAATACTACCCAAGACTGGGTAAATTATAAAGGAAAGAAGTTTAATTGACTCACAGTTCTACATGGCTGGGGAGGCCTCAGGAAACTTATAATCATGGCAGAAAACAAAGGGGAAGCAAGGCACATCTCACAGGGCAGCAGGAGAGAGACATAATGAGAGAGCAAGGAAGTGCCACACTTTTAAAACCATCAGGTCTCATGAGAACACACTCACTATCACGAGAACAGCAAAGGGGAAATCTGCCTCCATGATCCAATTACGTCCCACCAGGTCCCTCCCTGGACATGTGGGGATTATAATTTGAGATGAGATTTGGGTGGGGACACAGAGCCAAACAATCTCACAGGTGAATAAATCGAGGATCAGAGAGGTTAAGGAAATTACCCAAGTTCATCAGGTTAGTAGGTGGCAGAAATGGAATTCAACCCAGAATGTCTTGCTGTAAAGCCTGAGCTATTTTCCATATAGTATGCCATCTTATTGTTCTTTTTTTTTTTAACTTGTCTTTTAAATAGAAACAGAAGGAAACTGTAAAAAAAAGTAAACAGATGAGAAACTATCTCATCAGGCAAAATGGTTAGTTGGTTTTATTTCATGTAAAGATCTACTTCTGATGTGTTCTCTTTGTGCTTTTAGAGATAAGAGTCTTACAGTGGTATGAACAAATTGATCATGCTTGTGCCCAGACTATGAGCCAGTCCAAGAACAAAAGCAGTATGATTGTCTCCTTTTCTGTCTGTAATAATGGCAGGATGATCTGCCCAATCCATACCTCATGGAGTATTGAAAAGCTGTGCTGAGACTTCGCATGAAACCAGAGGTTTGTCGATTACCATGTTCCAGATTATTGCTATCATCACTATTTTTTCATAAAGTCTGGCCTTTGTAAAGGTGCAATGAGAAAGGTAGCCAGAATTTCTTCACAACTTGAAAGTGAAGGAAATCATTAAATTGGTTCCTTTAGGCAAGTGGTGATTTTGATCAGGACTCAAAATATACAGTCGGGATTTTTTCAGTTGATCAAATATGCAAGTAATTAATTTTTATTTATCTTAAAGCCAAAATAACTGAATGAGGTTGAACAGAAAAATTCAGTGATTCTGACTTACTTGATAAACCACAGTCCTCCATGAGAATTGGAGAGTCTGTGAGCAGGCCCTTGACTTACCCTTTAGGATGGTACCTTAATCCCAGCAAATCTTTCCTCTGTAGGATCTTGGATAGAATCCACATGAGGGACACACATCATATATTTAACAGGTGTGGGTCCTGGGAGCCAAGGAAGGGTATGGAAGGATCCTGCCTGTCTCTGTGAGACACAGAATAAAGAAAAGGAAGTTGAACAAGAGACAGAATTCTAAGATGTGGGTGGAGAGAAGGAGCCCTGTTCAAAGAGAAAATTTGGAATCCAGGAGAAATAAAACTAAAATAGGGGTTTTCAAATAATCCAGAGACATTCCATGGAAATTGATTGAGGCAGTGAAGACTGGTGTAGTTGGTTGGATAATGGCCCCTAAAAGTTCATGTTCATCTGGAATCCCAGAATATAACCTTATTTGGAAATAGGTCTTTGCAGATGCAATTAGTTAAGGATGGAGATGAGAGGGTACTGGATTGCGATTGGCCCTAAATTCATGACTGGTGTCTGTAGAGTAGAGAACACAGAGAAGCACACAGAGAAGAAGGCCATGGGAAGATGTGGGCAGAGAATGGAGGGGTGCAGCCACAAGCCAAGGAATGACAGGACTGCTTACAGCAACCAGAAGCTGGAAGGAGCAAAGAAACACCTTTTCCTAGAGACTTCAGAGGGAGTATGGCCCGGCTAGCACCTTGATTTGGGACTTTAGGTCTAGAGTACTAAAAAGAATAAATTTCTGTTGTCTTAAGCTACCAGGTTTATGAACATTTAAAGAGAGAGCTTTTCATGGAAGCCAGCAGAGAACATAGGAGCCAGAAGCTCTGTAGACTCGGAGTCTGTTCAGACATCATACTGGCCAGAAAGAAGACTGCAGGAGGATCAGAAGGGTTGAAGGACTTGATTGGAGAAGGACATCCACCACTAATATGTTCTCCATACTCCCTGAAATGTCCTAGAGGAGCCTCTCAGACATAGGTAGGCTCAAGGAAGATTTAGAACTTGAAGGTGTTTTATGATGGTTTTACCTGTTTTCACATTAAGTACCCCACCAGAAAATGAGAAGATACCTACCATGAGCCATACATAGCTTGACCACGATGTCAGGAAGGGATCATGGTTGAAGACTTTTAGCAACTCTTTATTTTGAAATAAGTTGAAGTTATTAAACCCATTGACACTAAATTTTGGCATTTCCTAACCAGAACACAATGATAAAAATTGCAATTTAACAGTGACACAATCCTTACCTAATATATTGTACATATTTAAATTGTGTGAGTCTCCCAAATAATTTCATCTATAACTAGTTTTCTGCTGGAACACGGTAGAATCCTGCATTTGGCTGCATTTGGCTCTCCCATCCTCTGGGTCTCCTTAATTCCAAAATGATTCTTCAGCCTTTTCCACGTTTTATTGACCTTTATCGTTTTGAAGAATATGGGCCATTATCTTGTAGTATGCCCTTCAACTTGGGGTTCTCAGCTATTTCTTCATAGATTCAGGTTATGCACTATTGGCAGAAAATCATAGAAATAATGTTGTGTTCTTTTCAGTGCATCGTATCAGGAGGTACATGATGTCGGCTTGTCCTAATATTTTTATGTTAACTTTTACCATTTTATCATTTGATTAAAAGGGTGTTCACTCTGTATCTCCCTGTTAAATTACTATGTTTCTCTATGCTTAGAAATCTAGAAGGAATTTCCCACCATGTGCAGAAATATGAACTACACACAGCAGATTTGCAGCCTCTACAAGAAGATGGTAGAAGACATGAACAATGAATTGGAGAGAACCGCTTCCTTTTACCAAATGATATTTTCTTCTATGAGGAAGAGCTCAAGAAAGCTGGGCAGCAGTTCTGCTGACTGAGATAAAGCTCCATGAGCTAAGACAAGAAAATGATGGCAACAGGTAAATCATGGCTGACGTGGAGTTCAAGTTCCAGCCTTTCCCAAGCATCCCTTTTGCTCCTGCTGCTCCAGGAGCAGCCCACAGAGGCCTGGAAGTACTAGAGGTCCTCTGGGTCATCAGGTTCCCAGCAAGGAGGAGGCAGGTGCTGTGAGGCTCAGGGATCCAGGGGTGCCTGCAGGTTCCACTCAGAGTTTTGATTTGTTTGTTTTTGTCCTTAAAAGTAATTTTCATTTATCTTCTAGTTAAACTACTGTTATTTAATTGATGTACAATTTCTCTTTCTAAAGTTTTATAGCAATATAATTTCTAAAATTGTATTTTTAAATATACATTTATTTAAAATAGCTCTTATGAATACATTATTTCCAAATCATTGGACCCTCTAAAATTATATGCATACATATTATATTTTGATTTAAATAAAAGGTTCACTATTATTTAAACTATCATAAAAACTGGACATGAATAGAAACATGGAAAACAATAAAGTTCATTTCTCTAAGCTATTATTATAAATCTGTACAAGTAATGTAATATTTAGCTGGATAAATTTTGAATGGTTTTTAAAAAACAATGCCAAAAAATACTAGACAACAACAACACACCATTGAAACATCATACTATTTTTATTAGATTAGTTCTAAGTTCATAGACAAATTTAGGGGAATTGAAATTTTACAACAATTTGTTTCTTGTCTTGTTTTCTGAACCTTTGATGTTTTTTAAAAGATACTGTTTGTTCTTTAAATGTTTCTGAATTTTAGCAGCCAAAATAAAAGTTTTCCTTTGATGGCAAACCCACACACACATATTCTCACACAGACACACACATGGGGCTAGCTTGAAGGTGACACTCAGTGGCACGGGAGCATGGCTCTGCATGGAAAGGGATCCCATAACCAGACTCAGCAGAGAAGACCCTGACAGGAAGCAGAGGGTGTGCTGACTATGAAGAGCTGAGGCAGAGGCTGGTGCAGGGGTATGGTGTTTCTGTCTGGAGCCCAGGAAGCAGGAAGGAACAGCTCCACATCAGTGCACACCAGTGTGCATCTGCGGAGGACCCCTGCACAATCTGCATGATCAACCCCAACCTGGGTCCACGTGAGCTGTCTGCTAAAAAGGTATGAATTGCATACACAGTACTTGTATTAGTAAAATCAAAAATATTTAAAGTATATATAAGAAAAGACAACATGGAAGAAGAGAGAGCAGAGTACAGGAGAGAGGGAAAGGAGGGGGAGAGGAGGGGAGGAGAGAAGAGAGAAGGGGAGAGAGGAGTGGAGGAGGAGAGATGAGGGGAGGGCAGAGGGGAGGGGAGAGGAGAGGGGAGGACAGGAGGGTAGGAGGGGGGAGGGGAGAGGGGAGAGGAGGGGAGGAGGGAAAAGGGGAGAAGGGAAAGGGGAGGGGAGAGGGGAGGGGAGGAAGGGAGAGAAGGGGAAGGAGGGGAAAGGAGGGAGAGGAGGGGGGAAGGGGAGGGGGGAGAGGAAGACAGGAGTGGGGAGGGGAGGGGGAGGGGAGGAGGGGAGAAAAGGAGGGGAGAGGAGAGGAGGAGGGAACGGGAGGAGGGAAGGGGGAGAGGACGGGAGAAGAGACAGGAAGGGAGGGGTGGAGGGGGAAAGGAGGGGAAAGAAGAGGAGAAGGGGAGAGGAGGGGAAGAGAGGAGGAGAGAAAGGGAAGAGGGGAGGAGGGGAGAAGAGAGGGGAAAGGAGGAGGGAGGGGAGGAGGTGAGAGAGGAAGAGGAGTGGAGGAAGGGAGAGGCAGGGAGGAGGGGAGTGGAGAGAGGACAGAGGATGGGGGAGGAGGGCAGGGGGGAAGGGGAGAGGAGCAGGGAGGGGAGGAGGGGAGAGGAGAGAGGAAGGGAGGTGAGAAGGGAAGGGAGGAGATAAGAAGGGAGAGAAGGGAAGTAGAGAGGAGAGAGGAGGAAAGAGGAGAGAAGTGGAGAGGAGAAGCCAGGAGAGGGGAGTAGAGGGGAGAGGAAGGGAGAGGAGAAGAGAGAAGAGAGGAGAAGGGAGAGGGGAGAAGCTGAGGGGAGCAGGGAGCAGCTCCTCTCTGCTTCTTCAAATTCTGCCTTCTAAGGAGGGAGGGAGTATCTGTCCTTTGAGATTTTTGTGAAACCCTCTCCGTGTGCTTTTGCGTCTTCCTATTTCCCTCAGTGAAACACCCTGGATCTTCTTGGGGTCCCTGGTTGTAACTGTTTCACTCATTTTCATGCCAGGTTGGTATTCTAGGCATTACTGTTGTTTCTTCAGCCCATCTGGATCCTTTTAAAAGACCAACCAGTTGCCCTTGCAGAGTTGGGGTCCTGCTGCCCTGCAGGGGATATGACTTCTCCTGGGAGAGCCACTTCCATCGCCCCTCTATATCCTGCAAGGGTCTGGAGCCCTGACACCCTTAGGACCCCAGACTGGCCCCAGCTGGCCTCTTGCTTCTCTCTCAGATTGAGTTTCTGAGATTAATTGCTCCTGGCAGAGTCCAGGGCTACATGAGGAGGCTCTGAGCCTGACTCTGCTGGGGAAGAGGTTGAGTGGAATCCAAGTTGAGAAGGACCTGCTCCTCTGCAGATGCAGACTTCTGAAGATGACCCAGTGGATTGGAGACTGCCCCCAGGGCCACCTTGGGAGGCATGTACTGAAGACAGCAGGGCCACACAAGGGAAAGAGCCAGGGTCAACCTGACACCCCCAAAGCAGAGTCATGCTCACCCAGGATGCTTGGATGGAACAGGAATAGACCTGCTTTACAGAATATCCGTGAAATTGTAGACCCCATCAGTTCCACTTATTTCTTCTGGGTTCTTACACTGAAAATCCAGGTTTCTCAGCTTGTACCTTTAGGGAGCCCTTGCAGTCCTCTCCCCATCTGCTGACATTGACTAAACACAAAGGAGAGAGGGGGCCTCAGAGGAGGGTCCCTGGGACCTTGGTGGGCAGGACCCAGCTTCCCTGTGCAGAAGGAAACTTGAAATCAGGAGACTGAGCCTCATCCAGGGACAGGCCCCACTACTGTGCCCTGACAGGCCCTTGTGGACAGAAAGGTAAAGGGCATGGGCCCACTTGGACCCTGCGGTTTGCTGTGGGGTCAGCTGGGCCTGGTATGGCCGAGCTCCACGGTGCGATCAGCCATTTCTGGGTCCCTCATGACCTGGGTGGAGACTATCACCTCTAACTGCACAGTTAGCAGAGCAAAGTCAGGGACACTGTTTCTAGAACCTGGCTGGCTCCCCTCCCCCAGCACAACTGACTGTCTCTCCTGGTTGCCAGGCACTTGTAAGCATTAGAGACAGAACACTCCTCAGGGTTCCAAGTGCTCATTTGTGGCCCACAGGCCACTGGCAAGCAGAGGCAGAGCCACAGAGGGGCTGCTACTCCCCAGAATGTCTCTCCAGTCACTCTGGAGCTGCTGGGGCTATAGTGCTGGTGAGGGCTGAGATCATGAGATAAAATTGAAACAAACAAAAAATATAAAAGATAAATGAAACAAAAAACTTTTTTTTTTTTAAAGATAAATAAAATTGATAGACCATTAGCAAGATCAACCAAGAAGAGAGAAAATCCAATGAAATGGGAGATATTACAACTGACACCACAGAAATACAAAAGATCATTCAAGGCTACTATGAACACCTTTATGCACATAAACTAGAAAACTTAGAGGAGATGGATAAATTCCTGGAAAGATACAACTTTCCTAGCTTAAATCAGGAATGATTAGATAACTTAAAGAGAACCGTAACAAGCAGTGAAATTGAAATGGTAATTTAAAAATTACCAAAAAAAAAAAAAAAAAAAAAAATCCAGGACCAGATGGATTCACAGCAGAATTCTACCAGACATTCAAAGAATTGGTACCAATCTTATTGACACTATTCCACAAGATAGAGAAAGAGGGAACCCTCCCTAAATTATTCTATGAAGCCAGTATCACCCTATTACCAAAACCAGGAAAGGACATAACCAGAAAAGAAAACTACAGACCAATATTCTTGATGAACATAGACGCTAAAATCCTTAGCAAAATACTAGTGAACCAAATCTAACAACATATCAAAAAAAAAAAAAATAATAATCCACCATGATCAAGTGCGTTTTATACCAGGCATGTAGGGATGGTTTAACATACGGAAGTCAATAAATGTGAACATCACATAAACAGAATCAAAAACAAAAATCACGTGATTATCTTAATAGATGCAGAAAAAACATTAGACAAAATCCAACATCTTTTTATGATTAACACTCTCAGAAAAATTGGCATACAAGGCACATACCTCAATGTAATAAAAGCCATCTATGACAAACCCACAACTAACATAATACTGAGTGGGGAAAAGTTGAAAGAATTCCCTCTGAGAACTGGAACAAGACAAGGATGCTCACTCTCACTCCTCTTCAACATAGTACTGGAAATCCTAGACAGAGCAATTAGACAAGAGAAAGAAATAAAGGGCATCCAAATGGGTAAAGAGGAAGTCAAACTGTTGCTGTTTGCTTATGGTATGATTGTTTACCTAGAAAACTCTCAAGACTCCTCCAGAAAGCTCCTAGAACTGATAAAAGAATTCAGCAAAGTTTCCAGATACAAAATTAGTGTACAGAAATCAGTAGCTCTTCTATACACCAACAGTAACCAAGGTGAGAATCAAATCAAGAACTCAACCCCTTTTACAATAGCTACAAAAAAAAAAAAAATACTTAGGAATATACCTAACCAAAGAGGTGAAAGACCGCTACAAGGAAAAGTATAAAATACTGCTGGAAAAAATCATATATGACACAAACAAATGGAAACACATCTCATGCTCATGAATGAGTGGAATATTGGAAAAAAGACCATACTGTCAAAAGCAATCTACAAATTTAACACAATTCCCATCAAAATACCACCATCATTCTTCACAGAATTAGAAAAAACAACCCTAAAATTCATATGGAACCAAAAAAGAGCCCGCATAGCCAAAGCAAGAATAAGTAAAAAGAACAAATCTGGAGGCATCACATTAGCTGATTTCAAAATATAGTAAAAGGTCATAGCCACCAAAAAAGCATGATACTGGTATAAAAATAGGCACATAGACCAATGGAACAGAATAGAGAAACCAGAAATAAACCCAAATACTTACAGCCAACTAATCTTCAACAAAGGAAACAAAAACATAAAGTGGGGAAAGGACACCCTATTCAACAAATGGTCCTGGGATAATTGGCTAGCTGCATGTAGAATAATGAAACTGGATCCTCATCTCTCACCTTATACAAAAATCAGCTCAAGATGGATCAAGGACTTAAATCTAAGACCTGAAACCATAAAAATTATAGAAGATAATATTGGAAAACCCTGTCTAGACATTGGCTTAGGAAAGGATTTCATGATTGAGAACCCAAAAGCAAATGCAATAAAAACAGAGATAAACAGCTGGGATTTAATTAAACTAAAGAGCTTTTGTACACAAAAGGACAGACAGTAAACAGACAACCCACAGAGTGGGAGAAAATCTTCACCATCTATACATATGACAAAGGACTAATATCTAAAATGCACCATGAACTCAAACGAATTATCAAGAAAAAAACACAATCTCATCCAAAAGTGGGCTAAGGACATGAATAGACAATTCTCAAAAGAAGATGTACAAATGGTCAACAAACATATGGAAAAATTCTCCATATTAAAATGATCAGGGAAATGCAAATCAAAACCACAATGTTATACCACTTTACTCCTGCAAGAATGACCATAATCAAAACATCAAAAAATAATAGATGTTGGTGTGGATGTGGTGAATAGGGAACACTTCTACACTGCTGGTGGGAATGTAAACTAGTACAGCCACTGTGGAAAACAGTGTGGAGATTTCTTAAATAACTAAAAGTAGAACTATCATTCGATCCAGCAATCCCACTACTGGGTACCTACCTGCAGGAAAATAAGTTATTATATGAAAAAGATACTTGCACAAACGTTTATAGCAGCACAACTTGCAATTGCAAAAATGTGGAACCAACCCAAATGCTCATAAATCAACGAGTGGATAAAGAAACTGTGATATATGTATATGTGTGTCTGTGTGTGTGTGTGTGTGTGTGTGTGTGTGTGTGTGTGTGTATGAAGTAATACTACTCATCCATAGAAAGGAATTAATTAATGGTATTCACAATGACCTGGATGAGACTGGAGACTATTATTCTAAGTGAAGTAACTCAGGAATGGAAAACCAAACATCGTATGTTTTCACTCATCAGTGGGAGCTAAGCTGTGAGGATGCGAAGGCATTAAGAATGACACAATGAACTTTGGGGAGTTGTGGGGAAAAGGGTGGGAAGGGGTGAGGGATAAAAGACCACAAATTGGGTGCAGTGTATAATGCTTGGGTGACAGGCACACCAAAATCTCACAAATCACCACTAAAGAACATACTCATGTAACCAAATACCACCTGTTCCCCAATAACCTATGGAAATAAAAAGAAAACCCGATGGAAATAACCTATGGAAATAAAAATATATAAATAAATAGATATAAATATGTACATAAAATAGATTTATAAATATATAAATAAAAATATATAAAATTATAAATACATATATAAAAATTAAATTCAATTTAAATTAAAAATTAAAAAAATAAAAATAAACCTTGGTTATTCTGTTTAAGATAGTGTTTGTTGTTTAAATTTAGGTAAATTTTATTCAAATAAGTTTTCCCCTGATGGCAAACACATACAGAAATCACAATGCAGATATAAGCAACTTTCAGTTGTTATTTCAGCACCCAAGGAAAATGTAAAATTAAGAGGCACAGATTGTTTTAACATTGTTTAAATAAATAAAAGGGAAAAAAGAAAAATATGTACACACACATTTTGTACTTACACAAAAGATTCCTAAATTATATACACACAAAAGGAGAGTTGCTTATGTGTGGGATAAGATTCCACTAAGAAACAGTTCATCCCAAATTGTGCAGAGGAAGAGGCTTTAATGACAGAAGTTTCCTGAGCTGTGGGCAGGGATAAGGGTCCAGACAAGGGAAGGGGAGGCTCCCAGATGACAGCAATAGGGGGAGGTTGTTCCCACCCCAGGTTTTAAGGAAGGAGAGATGAAATGGTATCATTTGGGCCCAGTGAGGCTCCGTTAAGGGAAAAGGGAAAACTGTCCCCACTTTCTGCTCTCGTCCTCCCATTGGCTGCTGGGTATGGGCAGTCTTCTGCAAGGGGGCCCGGGCAGTGCAGGCCAGTCCTGGACACAGAGCAGGCAAAGAACGAATCTGGAGAATGACCAGCACTCAGGTTTATTTGACTGAAAGTGTGTGTTTCATTGCATTCATTCACATTCATTTGTATACCTCATAGTGTTGTGAAGATTCACTGAGTAAAACATGTAAAAGTAGAGAATAGTGTCTGGCATTTAAGAAGTGCTTAAAAATGCCATCTCTTACAGCTGTTTGTGTGTGTGCATAATAAAATGTCCCTGGTAATTTGAACATCCTGAAATGAACAATTCAAAGCCGTAACGGGCATCTGCTTATCCAATAGAGTCGGAAGCCTCACACCAAAGAGGGAAATAAGGAACCGCTCAGGGAACAGAAGGAATGTGCACTGACAGCTGGTGCCCACTCCTAAAACTGTGCTGCACTGAAGGCTCCAGGTTATTTCCCAAATCAGGGCTTCAGGGTCTTGCTGCTTCTCCTATTGGTACCCATCAAACATAGGATGACTGAGGCTGTGGGAAGCCTGTTGTCAAGGGACATGTGACCTGGGAGTGAGGAAAGAGCACAGAGAGGAGCCTACGCGTGAAAGACAGGACACAGATGGAAGGTGGCCTTTCCCTGTTGACTCTTTGCTGGGTTACGTCCCAACACAACAAAGGACAAAGCGAAAGACTATGAAGAGCTTAATTGTGTCCCCTCCAATATTCATATTGAAAAGGGGCTGAATCCAAGTTGACAGCCAAATCAGGAATGCAATCCCTTTCATAATTGCCACAAAAATAATAAAATATATAGGAATACAGCTAACTAGGGAGGTGAAGGATCTCTATGAGAATTACAAAACACTACTCAAAAAATCAAAGATAACACAAACAAATGGAAAAACATTCCATGCTCATGGATAGGAAGACTCAATATCACTAAAATGGCCATACTGCCCAAAGCAATTTACAGATTCAAGGCTATTCCTATCAAACTACAAACGACATTCTTCACAGAATTAGGAAAAAAAACTATTTTAAAATTCATATAAACCCCAAAAAAGAGCCCAAATAGCCAAGGCAACCCTGAGAATAGAGAATAAAGCTGGAGATATCTCATTACCCAACTTCAAACTATACTGCTGGGCTATAGTAACCAAAACAGCATGATAGAGGTACAGAAACAGACACATCGATCAATGAAACAGAATAGAGAGCCTAAAAATAATGCCACATACCTAAAACCACCTGATCTTTGACAAATCTGCCAAGAACAAACTATGGGGGAAGGACTCTCCTTCAATAAATGGTGCTGGAATAAATGGCTAGCCATAGGCAGAAGATTGAACCTGGACCCCTTCTTCATACCATATACAAAAATTAACTCAAGATGGATTAAACACTTAAACGTAAAACCTAGAACTATTAAAAACTCTGGAAGATAACCTAAGAAATACCACTCTAGACATAGGACCAGGCAAAGATTTCAACAAAAAAACCAAAAGCAATTACATCAAAACCAAAAATTGATAAATGGGTTCTAATTAAACTAAAGAGCTTCTTAGCAAAATAAACTATCAACAGAATAAAAAAGATGACCCACAGAATGGGAGAAAATATTTGCAAACTGTGCATCTGTATTAGTCTGTTCTCGCATTGCTATAAAGAAATACCTGAGACTTGATGATTTACAGAGAAAAGAGGTTTAATTAGCTCGCGGTTATGCAGGCTGTCCAAGAAGCATGAAGCTGACATCTGCTTGGCTTTTGGGGAGTCCTCAGGAAACTTACAATCATGGTAGAAGCTGAAGGGGGAGCAGGTATATCATATGGCAAAAGCAGGAGCAAGAGTAGGAGGTGTCACATACCTTTAAATGACCAGTCTCAAGAGAACTCACTCACTATTGTGATGACAGTACCAACGGAATGATACTAAACCATTCATGAGAAATCCATTCCAATGATCTGATTACCTCCCACCACGTCCCACTTCCAACACTGGGGATTAGATTTCAATATGAAATTTGGGCAGGGACACACATCCAAACTATATCAGCATCTAACAAAAGTCTAATATCCAGAAGGTTTAAGAAACTTAAACAAATTTACGAGAAAAAAAAGTCATTAAAAAGTGGGCAAAGGACATGAACAGATATTTTTCAAAAGAAGACACATATGTGGCCAAAAAGCATATGACAAAAAGTTCAATATCACTAATCATTAGAGAATGCAAATCAAAATTAGATGCCATCTCACACCAGTCAGAACGGCTATTATGAAAATGTCAAAAAATAGTAGATTCTAGCAAGGTTGCCAAAAAAAAAGGAACCACTTATACACTGCTGGTGGGAGTGTAAATTAGTTCAGCCACTGTGGAAAGCAGTGTAGCGATTTCTGAAAGAACTTAAAACAGAATTACCATTCGACCCACCAATCTCATTGCTGGGTATATACCCAAAGGAATATAAATTGCTCTACCATAAAGACACAGGCACGTGTATGTTCACTGCAGCACTATTTACAAGAGCAGAGACATGGAATCAACCTAAATGTATATCAGTGATAGATTGGATACAGAAAATGTGGTACACATACACCATGGAATACTATGCAGTCATAACTAAGAAGGAGATCATGTCCTTTGCAGCAATATGGATGAAGCTGGAGGCCATAATTCTAAACGAACTAATGCAGAAATAAAAAACCAAATGCTGCCTAGTCTTACTTATAAGGGGGAACTAAACAAGGAGAACATATGAATACGAGGAGAGGAGCAACACACACTAGGACTGATTTGAGGGTGGAGGGTGGGAGGAGAGAGAGGATCAGGAAAGATAACCTATTGGGTACTACGCTTATTACCTGGGTGACAATATTATATGTACACCAAACCCCTGTGACACACAGTTTACCTATATAACATACCTGCACATGTACCCCTGAACCTAAAATGAGGGTTAAAAAAAAAAAGGCTGGGTGTGGTGGCTTACACATGTAATCCCAGCACTTTGGGAGTCCAAGCCAGGCGGATCTCCTGAGGTCAGGAGTTTGAGACCAGCCTGGCCAACATGGTGAAACCCTGTCTCTACTAAAAATCCAAAAAAAAAATAGCCAGATATGGTGACACATATCTGTAGTCCCATCTACTCAGGAGGCTGAGGCTGGAGAATCATTTGAACCTTGGAGATGGAGGTTGCAGTGAGCAGAGATTGTACCACTGCACTCCAGCCTGGGTGACATAGCGAGACTCCATCTCAAATAAATAAATAAATAATAAAAATTAAAAAAAGAAAGAAAAGGGGTTAAGTCCTAAGCCCCAGTACCTTAGAATGTTACTATGTTTGCAGACAAAGCCTTGAAAGAAGAAATTAAGGTTAATTGAGTTTACATGGGTAGGCCCTAATCTAGCATAACTGCTGTCCTTATAGGAAGAGTAGATTACGACACAGACACACACAGAGGGATGACCATGTGAGAACACATCAAGAAGACAATCATTCACAAGCCAAGGAGAGAGGCCTCAGGAGAAACCAACCCTGCCAATACCTTTATCTCGGACTTCTAGCCTCCACTGTGAGAAAATAAATTTCTGTTGGTTATGCCACCCCGCCTGTAGTATTTGTTACAGGAGCCTAAGGAAACTGATACAGACTCCTCCATATAATATTTTAAATGTACAAAATACAATTCAGAGAATGATAAAGGAATCCATTTTATTAAAATCCATATTAAATTGTAATTATGAAAGCATAATCTATATGCTTCTTTATTAGCTCCTTAGTAAAGCAGCCACAGGAAACTAACAGGGCCATGCAAACACACTTCAAAATACAAGCATTGCAGAACTTCAGAGTTGGAATCCAGTTAGCCTGATAAAAAGAAAAATGATGTCTAATTTCCACTCTCTATACTTTTAAGGAGATATGGCTAGTAAGAAAAACAACACAAAATAATTAAACCTCTCCTATTAGATATTTATCTTACAAGTAACCTTCTAGGGAAAACCCTGGTATGAACAAATCCAAGCATTACGAACCTGATCAATGACATCGAATCATTGTTGAGTTCATTTTTGGAATCTAGGTAGAACACTGCAACATGCTAGATGTAAACAGGTCCAGTTGTTTGGTTTGCTCTAAATCAGCAGCAGGGAGGCACTACTCTGACACAAGACAGGTAGGAGAAAAGGTGGGTAAAGCATGCAGGTTTCTTTGTTAGGAATGTGTTCAAAGGAGGGTTGGAGGTTCTCCCACTGATACCACCTCTGTGAGGCTCTTCTCATCTTTTTGTAGTGACAGCAGAGATGGCTATAAGTCAAACCATCCCAAAAAGGCATTTGTACACCAGCCCATCCACCATGTTCATTAAGCACTTAGGGTGAGCAGAGTTACAGGTGTGCAGTGATGGAGGCTGGAGGTACAGGGACATTTTTGATGTGACTCCAGCCCTCCATGATGGTGTTATACAATTGGACCCAGTATCCTTTGTGTGGACCAATCAGAAAGCAACTGACTATCTGAGAGCAGCAGAGGACGCAAACCTCCTTGGAGGAATAAATCCCTTCGTCAAGGGTACCCACAGGGGAGCTGCAATCCCACATCCCTGGCACCCTGTGGCTCACGGACATGGGGCCACTTGTCTGTTGCAGGGGTGACAGGTGATCTGTCACTGCTCTGTAAGGCCAGGCGTGGGCTCACCAAGAGATGACCTCGCCCCTTATGTTGCCCACCTCCTGGACAATCCATGACACAGGCCAGCCTTCGGAGGGCGCTTCCTCCTGTCCGTCCCTTGTTGGAGGAGCAGGAAGGCTCCTGATTGCCACCCAGACACAGAAGTCAAGCACAGGGAGTGACATCAGCCTGGGGCATTGATCCCCTTGGTAGATGTCTCGACAAACCTGCACCCGCCAGGGCACTAGGGGAAACAGCAGTCTCCTCAGCTTCGAATGAGTTATTGATGAGGACTTCACCACAAATGCAGAATTACATTCTGAAATGTTCATTCTTTTCAACACAAAGCTTTAAAGTATTACAATTTGAGTTCCAGTTAATACATGACTCTGTAGTACCACTGTGGCATAAGGTTCAAGTCCAAAAGGACCCACGGTTTTTTTTTTTTCTTTAATATTTTATCTTCTATATTGAGATGTAACACTGTACCCTTCTATGGTTAGGTGCTCCAGTCTTCAGTGTACCATCCAATAACCTCTTACATATGTCTACAGCCTTGCAACCACCTCCCAGAACAACATCTATGACATTCCCAGGCCCCAGCAGGCTTCCCAACCTTCATTCTCTTTCAATACGAATCCCCAGTCCTAGAGGTAACTGCTATTCCTATTCCTACTTCTAGTACCATGTGTTACTGAGCTTCAAATAGATGGAATCATACAACATGGACTCCTTGACATCTGCTTTCTTCTGATTAACATTATGTCTGTGAAACATCCTTGCATGGGGCAATAGCTTATTTTTTCATTGCTATATACTATTCCAATTTATTTAGTTCATCCTACTGTTGACAGACATTTATCATTTTATGTTTGGGGTTATAAATAAAGGTGCTAGGACCTTTCTCATACATGTCTCTTGGTGGCCACAGCCCTCATATCTCTTGAGAATATGACCAGGAATTGCTGGGCCACGGAGACATAAATGTTTAGCTGTAGTAGATACTGCCAAACTGCTTTCCAACACTGAACCAATTTCCACTTCAACCATAAATGTATGAGAGCTCCCACTGTTCTCCACCATTACCAACACTTGTTGTTGTCAGTGTTTTTAATTTTTGCCATTCTAATGGGTGCATAATGGTATCTTACTGTGGGTTTAATTTGCATTTTTCCATTGGCAATTAATGCTGGAGTGTTTTTTCATATGCTTATCAGTCACTTGGATAGCTTCTATTGCAGGGACAAGCAAATCGTTTTCTAAGGGGCCTGATAGTACATATATTTGCCTTTGCGGGTCTTATGGCCTCTGTCCTAACTACTCAGTTTTGCTGTTGTTGAGCAAAAGCAGCCGCGGACAATGTGTGAATGAATGGGCTAGGCTGTGTTCCACCAAAATTTATTTATAAGAAACAGGCTGGGGCAGGGGGTGGATTTGGCTGCTGGAGACTTGATCGGTGGCCCATGCTATATTGTAATATGCCTGACCAAGATCAAGACTTCTGAACATTTTGAAATTAGGTTGTCTTTTTAAATTGATTTTTACAAGTTATCTGTAAGTTCTGAATCCATTTTGTATTCTTAATCATTTATAATTTTCTGAAAATTGAAGGAAACCATGGTTGTTATATTGCACCATTCCTATAGCTTTTGCTTTCGTTGTTTCTACCATAGGCCCCTAAGAGATGAGATCACTGTTGTCACAGGAGCTTCCTTCTGATAGGTGGGCCCAAGAGAGCTATCTTCTGCCATTTTCTCCCCAGGGTGACCATGTGGCAGCCCAGCTCAGAAAACTGGGCCTTTGCCTGTATCTCTTGAGGAGTCTTGCTACCTAGGACAGGTTGGGTAAAAATGGTCCTGACTTGTTGGAATGGACACAGCTTCCAGAAAGAATATAATCTTAGTGTTCACAATGTATATGTCATTGGGAATTTTTTGAATTGAGTGAAATCTTCCAGTCCAAAGATGGTCAAAATTGAAGGAGCTGGTAAGAACTCCTTTTTCATTATTAAACAAATGCTTTTTGGGTTGCACATCAGCTAATAGTGTGATTGAGGAGAAATTGTCTCCTCAATTAGCTGGCTCACTAGCAAAATGAGTACTGTCTTTACATTGCAAAACCTTTCTTCCTACGTAAGCACCCCAGGGGAGCAAAAGCCATGTGCTACGGCATGCCAGGAGCTGTGGTGATTGCTTTGCTTGCTCACTTAAGCAAACATCATCTCATTTTGCAGCAAGGAAATTGAGGCTCAGAGTAGTTAAATAAGATGATCAAGATCAGAGATGAAATAATTGGAAACCAAAACTGCTTTAGTCCAAAATCCATGATGTTCTCCATGAGGCCATACTGAGGTTTCTCCTTCATAAGAAGATGGGGCTGGAAAGGCTATTGTTGGAAAAATGGTTAAGGCCCCTCACTTGATGGATGAACCTCCAGGCCTAGAGGGAGTTTAAGGACTAATTACTCAGGGTTCCCTCAGCAAGCTAGCAGCAAAGCTTGGATGAGAACCTTGATTTCTACATCCAAAGTCTTCATTACCCCTTTTCTTTATTTAAATAATTTTGACTTTACTATATCAGCCATCATGTAAGCCAAATAAAAACAACATTTTTTAGTCTTTTTTTTTTTTTACCAGTATACCTAGTGTCTATCTATAATAGCAATGAACAATTGAGATGTTTCATTTGTTGAATAAATGAACCATAAGAAAATAAGTAACAAGTAGTTCAATTATGTCCTGCAAAGAAGTTTTGATGCTCTTCCTGCCTATCCCTCCCTCTCAAGTCTCTACTTAAGACAGAGAGGGTAGATCCTTTTGTAGTTCATAAGCGTGATGCTTGAGCATTCATGTGCATGTATGAGATGTGCCTCCCTCAAACCTTGATACAATGTGGGCACATTATCCATCCAACGTGGAAAAAAAAGACAGAGAGGGTCCCTGGATACCCAACACCAGCCAGGACCCAAGTCCAAAAGGAAGTTCATATTATTAGACCTTTTTACCTTGTTCATTAAAAAGAATTGGCAACTATACAATAATTTGTTTCCTTTACAGATACTCTAATTAAAAAGAGACATACTAAAATATGGAAAATTCTGCTTGTTTCATCCTACTTGGCTTTAGAATGCCAATTATCCCTACTTTCAATTTCATCCATTTCCAAATATACAGCTTCTTAAAAATGTAGGGAAGCTGTTCTCTGCCTGTAAACATGAGATTTGTCAATCCTTCTATTGTTTATTATTGCATAATTGCAACATCACTTCTGAAGAAAGGACTTTCAGAACCGATAAATTTGGTCATGTCATTTTTTTTCTAGCAGCATTCTGCTTCCTTATGCATTTTCTTATTTCATACCAACCTTGGTTTATGGGGAGTTTGTGTTAACAGAGCTCTTAAGGGTAATTAGTGTCCAATTAGTGTCCACTTAGGCCAAGGTTTCATGGCTGTGTGAGTTTTTTAACCTCTGGGAAGAATTAAGTAAGTCGGGACTCTGTTTACAAAGCAATGCTGTCTGCCCTGAGCAGTTTATGAGTAATATTCCTAGTTGCTAGATGACCAGACAAAGCAACTCAAAATTTTTTGTTGACCCTTGTGGCTACTGAAAAGATCAAGACTGACTGTCCAGTAATCTAGATCCTTTCTTTCTGTGCTTGTACTGTGGGAGTTTCCATAGCCTACCAGTGTCACGAAGAAGCTTCATCCAGACACAAAAGGAAGGTTACAACACTGCTTTTCGGGTGAAACGGTCATGGCATTGTCCTTTCCATCATCAGCCCTACTTCAAATGACTAACCTGGAATGAAAGCCTCTCTACTAACATGCATCCATACCTGATTTGTTTCTCCCAATTTTGCATTATAAAAATTTTCAAAAATACAGAAAAGGTAAAATATAAAGGAATAACATAATAAACATTTTTATATTCACTACTTAGTTTCAACAACTTTTGACATTTTGCTGAGCCATTTGAAAATGAGTTGCACTTTATCTAGTATTTCTGCATGGGTCTCTTGACAATAAACACATTCCAAAACAAGCAAGGTAACATTATGACAGAGGATTTATCCATTTCATTTAGATTGTTGAAGTTATTAGAACAAAGCAGCTCATAATATTTCCTACCATCCTTTTAAAGTCTATAGGATCTGTAGTGATGCTCCTCTTTTATTCCTAATGTGGTCATTTGTGTCTTCTTTCTTTTTTTCTGGATAAGTCTAGTGAGAGTTTTATCAATTTTATTGATTTTTTTTTTAAAAAACAACAAGCTGCAGGATTCATTCATGTTACTATTATTATCATTATCATCATCATCATTATATTTTAGTTTTTATTTCATTTGTTTTTACTTTTATGTTTATTGTGTCTTCTTTCTATTGAGGGTTTAATTTTCTTTCTTTTACTTGTATTTTCTACATCTTAAGATGAAAATTTAGATTTTTAAAATCTGTATCCCACACATTTTGATATGTTGTGCTGTAATTTTTAATTCAAACAACGAATTTCATACTTCAATGAGAATATCATGAATAAACTTGCATTAAATGAGCAATTCTTTTTGTGAAATTCAAGTAAATCTCTAATAGCCTTTTTGACATATAACTAACACACCATGAAATTCACCTTTTAAAGTGTATGAGCCAGTGATTTTGAACAATTGTACAAAGTTGTACAATTACCAACATTATCTAATTTTATAGCATTTTCATCACCCCGAAAAGAAACACCATACCTATTAGTAGCCACTTCCTATTGCATCCTCCTCCACAATCCCCTGTCAAGCACAAATCTGATTTCTATCTCTACAGATTTACCTATTCTGGACACTTAATATAGACTGAATCATGTAATATGTGGTCTTTTGTGACTGGCTCTTTTCACTTAGCATCATGTTTCCAAGATTCACTCATGCTGAACATGAATCAGTACTTCATTTATTTTTATTGCTAAATAATATTTCATTTAATAAATATACCACATTTTATTTATCCATTTATTAGTTGATGGATATTTGGGCTGTTTCCACTTATTTGCTATTATGAATAATGCCACTATGAACAATAATGTGTGAATTTTTGTGTGGATGCATGTTTTTAGTATTCTTGGAGGAGAATTGTGAATTATATGGTAACTCTATGTTTAACTTTTGGAAGAACTCCTAAACTGTTTTCCAAATTGACTGCACTCTTTTATTCCCAACAGCAGTGAATGAGAGTTCCAATTTTACTATATCCTTGACAACATTTATTATTGTCTACCCTTTCTCTTTGAGCTATTCTAGTGGGTGTAAAGTCATAATCTCATGTGATTTCCATTTCCTGAAAGGCTAATGATGTTGAACATCTTTCAAGTGCTTATTGATCATTAGTATTTCTTCTTTGCAGTAATGCCTGTTCAAATGATTTGTCTGCTTTTAATTGTGTTGTCTTTTTATTGCTGAGTTGCAAGTGGTATCATTTATATATTCTGGATACAAATCCCTTATCCAATATGTGATTTTTAAATACGTTGTCCCATTTAGTTTTGGTGAAGTTCCATTCACTGAGTTTGTTTTGTTTTGTCCCTTGTGTTTTTGGTGTTGTATCTTTATTATTATTATTATTTATTTTTTATTTTTTTTAATTTTTATTTTATTTTTTATTATTATACTTTAAGTTCTAGGGTACATGTGCATAACGTGCAGGTTTGTTACATATGTATACTTGTGCCATGTTGGTGTGCTGCACCCATCAACTCGTCAGCACCCATCAATTTGTCATTTATATCAGGTATAACTCCCAATGCAATCCCTCCCCCCTCCCCCCCATGATAGGCCCCGATGTGTGATGTTCCCCTTCCCGAGTCCAAGTGATGTCATTGTTCAGTTCCCACCTATGAGTGAGAACATGCGGTGTTTGGTTTTCTGTTCTTGTGATAGTTTGCTAAGAATGATGGTTTCCAGCTGCATCCATGTCCCTACAAAGGACGCAAACTCATCCTTTTTTATGGCTGCATAATATTCCATGGTGTATATGTGCCACATTTTCTTAATCCAGTCTGTCACTGATGGACATTTGGGTTGATTCCAAGACCTTCCTATTGTGAATAGTGCCGCAATAAACATACGTGTGCATGTGTCTTTATAGCAGCATGATTTATAATCCTTTGGGTATATACCCAGTAGTGGGATGGCTGGGTCATATGGTACATCTAGATCCAGATCCTTGAGGAATCGCCATACTGTTTTCCATAATGGTTGAACTAGTTTACAATCCCACCAACAGTGTAAAAGTGTTCCTATTTCTCCACATCCTCTCCAGCACCTGTTGTTTCCTGACTTTTTAATGATTGCTATTCTAACTGGTGTGAGATGGTATTTCATTGTGGTTTTGATTTGCATTTCTCTGATGGCTAGTGATGATGAGCATTTTTTCATGTGTCTGTTGGCTGAATGAATGTTTTCTTTTGAGAAATGTCTGTTCATATCCTTTGCCCACTTTTTGATGGGGTTGTTTGTTTTTTTCTTGTAAATTTGTTTTTTTTTTTTTTTTTTTTTTTTTGAGACAGAGTCTTGCTCTGTCGACCGGGCTGGAGTGCAGTGGCCGGATCTCAGCTCACTGCAAGCTCTGCCTCCCGAGTAGCTGGGACTACAGGCGCCCGCTACCTCGCCCGGCTAGTTTTTTGTATTTTTTAGTAGAGATGGGGTTTCACCATGTTAGCCAGGATGGTCTTGATCTCCTGACCTTGTGATCCGCCCGTCTCGGCCTCCCAAAGTGCTGGGATTACAGGCTTGAGCCACCGCGCCCGGCCGACTCTTGTAAATTTGTTTGAGTTCTTTGTAGGTTCTGGATATTAGCCCTTTGTCAGATGAGTAGATTGCAAAAATTTTCTCCCATTCTGTAGGTTGCCTGTTCACTCTGATGGTAGTTTCTTTTGCTGTGCAGAAGCTCTTTATTTAATCATATCCCATTTGTCAATTTTGGCTTTTGCTGCTGTTGCTTTTGGTGTTTTAGACATGAAGTCCTTGCCCATGCCTATGTCCTGAAATGCCATCCCCATCAAGCTACCAATGAGTTTCTTCACAGAATTGGAAAAAACGGCTTTAAAGTTCATATGGAACCAAAAAAGAGCCCGCATTGCCAAGACAATCCTAAGTCAAAAGAACAAAGCTGGAGGCAGCACGCTACCTGACTTCAAACTATACTACAAGGCTACAGTAACCAAAACAGCATGGTACTGATACCAAAACAGAGATATAGACCAATGGAACAGAACAGAGTCCTCAGAAATAATACCACACATCTACAGCCATCTGATCTTTGACAAACCTGAGACAAACAAGAAATGGGGAAAGGACTCCCTATTTAATAAATGGTGCTGGGAAAATTGGCTAGCCATAAGTAGAAAGCTGAAACTGGATCCTTTCCTTACTCCTTATACGAAAATTAATTCAAGATGGATTAGAGACTTAAATGTTAGACCTAATACCATAAAAACCTAGGTGTTGTATCTTTAAAAGCTATTGCCTAACTCAAAATCACAAATATTTACTCTTGTATTTTCTTCTAAAAGTTTTATAGTTTTAAGTTTTACCTCTAGGTCTTGGGTTTATTTTCAGGGATGTTTTCAATGTATGGAGTGAAGAAGTGGTCCTCCATCATTCTTTTGAACATAGGTATCCAGTTGTTCTAGCACCATTTGTTGAAGTCATGCATCATTTTTGTCTAGAAAAAAAGTTTCCAGCATGTAAATGAGTGACTTCCAGATTTTATAAAATCATAGGACATTACCTCTAGAATTCTGCTTATAGGTAACTTATTCCAAATATCCTTAAACAGGTCAGTTAATTTACCCAAAACTACCCCTGCATTAATTCTGTTCCCAACTCATGTACCCAGAATCTGTGCCAGCTTAGAAACCATGTGGCTCATCTTCTACTGTGTTGGTGGTCAGAATCCACTTCTCCTTTTTCTCCCCACGCACTTGTATTTTCACTCAAGACTAAAATTCTCAAAAATCTAGTGGGTATGGTGAGTTGTGGTGTGGAAGGTTTGGAGAGAGAATGCTGGTGACACATTTCATTTAAGAAAATAAAGTTTTGCGGAGGAAGACGCAGAAAGGAGGAGCCCTAGAGTTGGTATAAGAAGGGACTGCAATTTTTAAAAAAATCTTTCTTTAGGATAGAGTCCCAGAAAATCAGTGACATGATGAGAGACCCACTCATTTACAGTGAAGCCAGCATAGATAAAGGCCTTCTGGACCTTGGACTTGAGATGTGGGTATTCCATCCAGCACTGAGATTGTTTAGTGCAGCAGATTTTTCACTGGCTCATTCTGCTGCCATTCTCACTTCCTTCTCCTGAATCTTCTAGTATAACAGATGCCAGGAGACGAAAAGCCCTACTTAGCAGAGCCAAGATTTTGCATGTGGCTTAGATTCTGCCAAGGAGATGTCCACATGAGACCAGGTGGGTGTGAGCAATGGGAGCCAGTGGCCATGGTTCGTGATAGATACATTGGTTCTCTCGGTGCAGGTCTGGCAGTTTCTGAAGTCTGATTCCTAGAAACTTAGGTACTGAGCAGTAGGCAGCAGCAACAGAAACAGTTCCATAGGTGGTTGGGCATTTCCTTTGATTGCTGTATTTTTGATTATGTGATAATTAAACCTTAGGCCCTGAGCCTCACTGAGATTCTGTAAGGTTCATCATTCCATCTGATACATCACTTTCTTCTCAGATCAAATAGAGTGCATTCTGCTTTCTTCCACTATGAGCCTTGACCAATATAACCAGTCATCTAATCAACTATGAAAGGGCAATTAACACATTTTTCTCTAGTGTCAAGTCTAGATAAATATTCCTTTTGTGAAGAATGAATCTGAAAGAAAAAAATCAATACAGTCCTGATTTGAATAAAATATTCAAAAAGTTGAAAGAATCAGTATCCCTGAAGACTAAGAGAAGCACAGAGACTTTTCAAAATTATTTATAGAAAAACCAGAAATAAATTATTTTGGAAAAAATTTTCCATTCTCAACAGAATACAAGAAGGCAATGCCTCCACGCAATAAGATCAGTGAATCAAGCTGTGATCAAAGAGAAGCAGTTATGAGATTCAAAAACATGACGATGAGCCAAGACCATAAGGAGATAAAAAGGTTCTGTAATTTTATGCTATAACACAAACTTTGCAAGGTTAGGGCACCCAGATATTTGGTCAAACACTAGTCTGGATGTTGCTGTGAAGATAGCTTTTGGGTAAGATTAACAATGAAATCAGGGGATGTTAAGTAAAGCAGTTTATCTTCTATAACATGGGTGGGCATCCTCTTATCAGTTGAAGGCCTTAAGAGAAAAAGATGGAGGTTCCCCACCCAAGGAAGAAGGAATTCTACCTGCCATCTGCTTTTGAACCAGAGCTGCAACATTAACTCTTCCTGGGTCTTCAGCCTGCTGGCCTACTATGCAGATTTTAGACTTGCCAGTTTCCAAGGTAACATGAGCCAATGTATTTAAGTAAGTCTCTTTCTCTCTCTCTCTCTCCATCTCTCTCTCCTCTACACCCACACCCATACACCCTATTGGCTCTGTTTTTCTAGAGAACCATCACTAATAAAAACAGCATATAGTTTAGTCCCATATTTTTGTACAGTCTGATCATTTCTACCTTTTAGCTTAAATGTTTACTCCATCTACATTTATGTAATTATCTGATGAGGTTTATGCCTATCAAGTTCTTATTTGCTTTCTATTTGTCTCATCTGTTTATTATTCTGCTTTCTCCAATCTGCTCTTAAGGAAAATAATTGAATTTTTCATCTCAGACATTTTCATTTTTAATTCTATAATTATTTCTTTATGTATATAAATTTAGTTTCTCCTGCCAGGATTCCCAGTTGACCACCATCATGACCCCTTGTTCCTTTATATGTTTGCACATATTTGTCACAGGTGCTGTGCACTCCTTCTCTCATAACTCCAAATTTTTGGTCTCCTTAGAAGTGGTTGCTAATGATGGCTTTTCTTTTTATGAGTCCTATTTTTCTATTTCTTCACATGTCTAGCAATATTTTCTTTTATCATGGGCATTGTAAATGTTTTGTTTTAGAGACTCGGTCAGGGTGCTGAGTTCTGCCTTAGAGTGTGAAGTTGGCTGCCTGTCTGGCGGGGACTACAGTCGATATCTCCTCTCAATTCCCTCTGTCCTCCATCTGCTGCCTCCTTCTAGGACCCTTGATATTTTCCACACGCATGTGCAGTTTATGCATGTGTAGTCAGCCAGGAACTGGGCAAAGTTTGCACACAGATTTGGGGGATTCCCCCTCCTTGATATCCTCCTTTTTGGCATTCCTACCCACCTCACGCCCCAGTTTTTCCAGTTATGAGCTCCATACTCTGACTTCTCAAACAAGGAAGACTGCATATTTCTGCAGGAGCTCAGCCACTTCATCTTGTGCAGACAGGGCTGTGTTCTCAGGTGAAACGCCCTGCTAAATCTTTTACGTACAGTGCAGTTTTCTTTGTTGAAGGCTGACTCTGTTCCACATTCAGCCTGCATTTCTTCCTTCTTCAGTGCCTTCAAAGAATGTTTTAAAGTTTTAAACTTGGCTATAGTTTACAATTGTCATCCGTGAGAGGATTAGCATGATACAAGCTTCTTTTTCATTTCCAGAAGTAGAATGCTGCAGGTTTTAATTACACCCAGTTTGAACTGTTGCTTAAAATTAGACCTAAGTTCCCACATTTGAATGTAATACATATCATCATGCAGTTTCCAGCATCTGTGGCTAGGGTGGAGTACCTATGATTCTCAGGAATTCTAAAAGCTCATTTCACTCCTATGCCCTTCACTATGAAAGGGGAGGGAAAAATGATTTATTGCTAGACCCTATGTGTGTACTATCACCCTTTCCCATCAACTTTTTTTTTTTTTTGAAGGAAGTGAGAATAAAAAGCTCGACCTTGTTTCGTCTGTTAGTGATCATGGGAATTTTCAGCTGCATTCACAAACCATGAAGGAACGTGAGGCAAACTATTGTGTGCAACCTGACCATAGAGAATGTAGTATAGTGGTTAGGAGAGTGAGCTCTGAAGCTGGATGCCTGAATTTCCATGCTGTTTCCACCTCTACCTTGTCAATTGGAAGAGTTATTTAATTCTCCTGGGCCCATTTCCTCATCTGTAAAATTATTTCACTCAACAATCTGGACATCATGACAATACCTATTTTTGTAGGTTTTTGCATGGATTACATGAGTTAGAGCAATGTCTAGTGCATATGAAGCACTCAGTAAATATTAGTTGCTGCTGTTTTCGTTGTCATTGTTATCACTGTCACCAAACGCTACCTAACTGAAGCAATGTGGTTTCCCTCTTCTGCAAGTCCCAGTTTACTTCATTCTGAATTGTGGAGGCTAGTGTCCACTGTTGAGGTCTCCTCACACTTTTCTCTGTCCAGAAGAGAAACACATGGACCCCTCTGATATTGCATATAGTGGATAGAATAAAACCTAGGAATCAGACAGGGCAGCATTAGAATACTGTTTTGAATGCTTACCAACTATATGAAAAAATGGCCTTGCTTCTCCTGAAGCTTGTTCCCTGTGAAATGAGTAGTAAGTACGTCTACTTGGGGGTTGGGGGAATATTAAATAAAATGAAATATGTTGAGTCCTGGACAAACTGATGTGTTTAGTCAAGAGAGTATAATTCTGGCATGACCCAGGGTTAGAGACATTGCCCCTGGGCTGGATGGCAGGCCATCGCTCATTACTTAAGCTCAGGGGGACTCTTCCTCAAAGCATGCCCCTTGAAAGCCTCTAAAATTGGCAGGATCCCAGTTTTGGCTAATTAGGACCAAAAGCTCCATCAGCCATACTCCCTGCTTCCTAAGGACATTGGCAAATAGCCTTAAGACATGTAGTTTTAACCCCTTCTCTCTTCTTCCTGCAAGGGCAGTCCCATTCAGTCCCACCAGGATTGACTGTTTATTTCGTGCAAGTTCTCTTGTACCCCTCGATTTAGGCCGTCATCTGGCCCTGCTACCTGCCACTCTTCTCTTGATATCCCCTCACCATTCCTACTTGCCATAGTTTAGTCCAGGCCCAAACCATCATCCCTTTGGACTACTGCAGTAGCCTCATCAGGTAACCCTCCTAAGTTCTGACCTTCTGTTACACTGCCTCCAGGGTAGCCTTCCAAAAGCACTACAGTATAATCCTGATAGCTTCTGTTATTCAAAGACAACACTCCATTTCTATCATTGGGATTAGAAATGAAGCTATCAATCTGAGAGAGAAACTTGAGTCTATCAGGGACTCTTTTTTTCCTGTCAGTCCAAAATCTGAGCTTCCTGCTATGTCCCTCAGTGCCCTTTATGACTCAGTCTCTGCTGATACTGCAGCTTGGTCTCTTGCCACTCTCCGCGTGGGATTCTAGGTTCTTCTCAAATTAAGCGAGATGGGGGCTCTGGCTTCACCCAGGTATTTTCTGCCACTGAGTCTTCCCTTGTCAACTTCCCTGTACCCAGATGGTCCTTGCTTTTTTCCTTAAGCTACAGAACACTTAGACACCCAGCTGTTTCAGTTTAGGGCCTCTTGCTTTCAGAAGGCTTTCCTGAGGCCTCCCAGACCTAAGTGTCCCTCCCGTGTTCACGCACAGACACCAGGACCCTTCCATGCAGGTCCTCACTAGAGTCCATTTCGGTTGTCCCTTGAATTGTCTAACTCTCTTATCTGACAACAGACTTCCTGTATGTCACTGTTCCCTGTAACCTTAGACTTAGTGCACCACTGTTGATGAGTGAGATTTTTCTTGTGTCTGTGTGGGTAGGTGTGTGGCCCTCGGTCTGGGCATTCGCTGGTGGAATGTAGACATATTCAGGCATGTCTGAAGAACCACTAGGATGGCCCCAAGACAATGGCAGGAGAGATCAAAGAGTCTCTCAGGAGAAAGTGCAAACTGTGGGTGAGGCTCCAGCTGTGAGAGTCTTGTTTTATGCTTGTTTGTTGAACTGATGGTGTTCTTTCCAAAAAACTTAGATCTAAGAGCCTGGTGCAGAGTGTGGGGTGGTAGTAGATGTTGTGGGGAACTGTACTGGGAGGAAAGATGGAGGATGGGAAGTGCTATGTGGCTTTATGTGGTTCTCGGGATCTCCCATGACCTCTCAGGGTAAGGTTTTCCCACTGGGACAAGCTGCCACTGCTACATCACACACACGCGCATACTCTTACTTCCTTCACCCTCCCAGGTAAGCCTCACAACCTCTTGATGCTCCATTTTCTTCATCTGGAATAACCAGCTATGGAGCCTAGAATATAGCTCCCACCAGTGTTCTTCTTCTTTCTTCCTCCCCCTCTCCCTTCCTTCTCCTTCTTCTTCTTCTTCTCACTTTGAAGAACCAGAAGCATCTTCACTCCCATGATAAGATTCATTGTGTAACATGCAACAGTGATAGCAGGTGGCTACTGTATATGTGCAGATAGACCTGGTCACTTGGTGCAGCTGCAGAGAAAGGAGCTCCAAGACCCCTCCAAGGAAAGATCCTTTGCAGGCATCTGCAGCAGCAAGAGCAAGGTCTATTCCCTCCTCCCCCAGCAGGCTGTTCCTATGATGAAGTGTCCTTTTATCCAGGTCAGTGCAAAATCCAATCCCCACTGATTTCTTCATGACAGGTTTGTGGGGAAGGCAGTGGCTGCTGCTTCCGCTATCAGAGGACACAACACTCCATCTCTATCATTTGGAATCATACATGGAGCTATCAATCTGCGAGTGAACACTTGGCAAATCTCTCCACAGTTACACACTAAGTACTGAGAATAAGAAATAGTGTGATGGAAATGACACAAATGGTATTCCATTTCCCTTAGCTTCTCCTGGCCAATTAAAAGACAGTTTTATTGGCCAATTAAAAGACAGTTTCTAGCTGAAAGCACAAAGCTTGTATCACTTTGTAAGTTTTAATCTACTTTGCAGGAAATCTTCATTAAGGTACCTAAGGAATTTCATTATAAGAAAGAAAAAAATTAATCGATGCTGTATGGGAAAAAATAACCCTCTATACCCATTAGGCAATGAAAAGAAAGTCATTGCTCACGTTTTCATTTTCTGGTGGCACTTTATTTTATTGTTTTATTCTTGTTTGGGGTCAGAAAAACTGTTCTTAATTAAAATTGAAGGTGGCTTCTGTATCTACTCAGAAGTATAAGGATGTATTGAAAACAAGTATAATTTTCTAGTGGTTTTCTTACGGTTTATTTGATTCAGCCATCAAACAAGCAAAGGAATTATAATTTTTAGTTAAGGGCTCATACATTCCTTGCATTAAAGTTTAACTTTGGTCACATTAACTTAATAATTATAAGTACTGTTAAGTATTTCCTTGATTGTTTATTAATTAGATCACAAATGGCCAGGCCTAGTGGCTCATGCCTGTAATTTCAACACTTTGGGAGGCTGAGGCAGGAGGATCACTTGAGACCAAGAGTTCAAGTTCCAGATATCTCAAATGGTTACTTTTATAAAAGGAAATACAACACCACTTGAACAAATTCATACCCATAAGTTATAAATTCTAATTGAACTCAGAAGTTTGTGTCCAATGATATCATTTAGGGGAAGTAACAAAAATATTAATATGTAATATTTAATGAGCATATAATTCTGCACAGTGCAATATACTCTGCATTTATTTCTGTTTTCCATTTATTCCTTAGAACAATCCTATTGGATGGTACTGCATGTACCATTATTACAGACAAGATAAGCGAGGCCTAAAGAGTTTAAGAAACTTACCAAAAATCACAGGTTGTAAAATAGAAAACTGAAGTGTATTAAGTGCCTATATAATGTGTTAGTCATCGTGTTGGACATTTAAACTTCTTCCTGCCTCCCTACTAATTCCTTCATCCCTTTCACACTCCTTCATCCTTCCCTCCCTTTCTCCCTCCCACCAAACCTCTCTTCTTCCTTTTATCCCTCCATCCCTCCCTCCTTCCCTCCCTCCCTCCCTCCCTTCCTTCCTTCTCTTCCTTTCCTTCCTTGCCTTCCTTCCTTCCTTCCCTCCCTCCCTCCTACCTTCCTTCCTTCCTTCAAATATTGATCAAGTAACCACTATGTGTCAGGCATGTTTCCAGGCACTGGATGCTAGAATAGTGAACAAGATAAACAAGAAACAAGAGTCTCTCAGGAGAAAGCGCAAACTGTGGGAGAAGCTCCAGTTGTGAGAGTCCCGTCCTCCCTCCATTCCTCCCTCCCTCCTTCCCTCCCTTCCTCCCTCCCTCCCTTCATATATTGATCAAGTGACTACTACGTGTCAGGCATGTTTTCAGGCACTGGATGCTAGAATAGTGAATAAGACAAACAAGGTCCTGTTCTCATGGCATTTGTTCTCTTACAGAGGGAGTCAGATATATATTTAATTAAATGAATATGATCAAAACAGACATAAACAAGTGCTATGAATCAAGGGATGTAACAGTCATTACGTGGCTATGTTAGCTCATTAGTCAGGGTTATCCATTCTAAAACAGTGAGCAACATCCAAAGGACAAGAAATCAGTGTGGATGGTCAGGAGAAAAAGGATTTCAGGCAGGTGGCGCCATATTTAACCCTCTTAGTAACTTGGTGAGATAGGAATTATTCTTACTTTTGTAAAAACAAATGAATGCTCAAATATGTTAAAATATCCAAAGTTACAATGATGAAGTAAGTATGCTGTAGTGTGGGTGTCAGTCACAAGTATGTGAAATTCTAAAGTGATATAGCTGCCATAATACAAAGCTACTGCCCATTTAATTGATAAGAGTATCACACGCAAATACATGCATGCACACACACAGGTACACACATACATACCCCTATATGTATGAGGTGTGCATAGAAAAGGGAGAGGCATATGGATATGTATGATCATGGTTGTGTGTGCATACATGAGTGTATGTTTATTTGTAACTACAGCAGTTACCAATGTATTTGCAGATGCTCAGGTCTGTGATATGATTATTTGTAAATTAAAAAAAAATCCTTGCAAAAATTATATCCAAATGCTTGACTGGCCTCTAAAATCTTCCTCTTAGAGAAAATATCATGTATAGATAAAACTAAAAATGTCAATATGGCTAGAGCTATTAATACAAGATAATAAGATGTGTAAAGGAAGAGCACATTATCAATAAAATAATTCGTTTATAAATATCTAGTTTGATTTTCTTTGTAAGTAATAGGCCTTTTACATCAGAAGCAAAAAATAGTGTCGTGCTAAACCACTTGCTTAAATATTATTTGTTTCCTGAGAGGAAAATGCTCAGATCATTAGTAAGAGAAGGAATTCACTTCTCTTTGAGTAAAACAAAGCAAAAGCCCTTTTGTAAGCTCCTCAGATGTTCAGGAAAGTATGGGAGGCTGGTCTTAAAGCGTAGGGCATAAAATTAGGCAATCTCTGGCTGATCATTCCAGTATAAATCATCACAAAAGTATTGACAAACATAATGTATGATGCACCATTTATTTTTGTTACATTTGTGAATTTTTCCATTAGAGGATACTGGCTGCCTGCACCAATCAGGCATTTTACATGGAACTCTGCCTATTGTTCTGTTTTGTCTGGCAAAATCTTTCCCATACTTTTATTTTCCTTTCAGCTTACACTAAAAATCTGTAAGAAGGGACAAAAGCCAAGATGTGCTTGTTATCCCTTGTGAAGTATTTTTTTAATACTAAAACAACCTTTTTATTTAAAAGATTCGCAATGGAACCTGATTAAGGTCAAGATTTAGTATTTTTTGACACTTCTGAAGTTTGGGAGGATCGGAGTAGAACACATAGAGAAGAAATGTGTAAGGAAAACTACCCTAATAGTTTGTTTTAAATAGGTTTTATCATTCCAGTATGGTGAGGCCAACAAATCAGAAGATGACTGTCATTGACAAGATAGTTTGTTATACACAGGTCCCAAGAGGAGGGGTTAAAAATGGAAGGACCAGAGTTTATAAGGAAGCAGAGTAGGGAAATGGGGAAAGCAGAGGCAGACATCTTCATTGTGGTTTTCATGGGAAGGAACAGGTGAGGCAGGGTAAACAGACTAGGTAGGTGTACGATCTGCTGGATTAAATAATTTCGGCAGGCTCCAGGGTATAGGGGCTGTCTCTAGCTGTCCGGTACCTCATCCTGAGATGATCAGAGCAGAGGAACGTTGCCTCCTGGAGTGCAGGAGCCAGAGAGAGAAGGTGGTTCAAGGCAAGGCCTCTGGATTGTTAGTTTTTATATGAAAAGCATGCTCCAGGGCAAGTCCTTTATAATCTTTGGGATAGTAAAGCCTTGGGAAGGGCAGTTTCCTCCTGTCAATAAGGTCCTAGATGCCAGAGCATCAAGAACAAAGCAAATAAGAAAATACAGTGAATACCCAATTTAGCAACAAAATAAAATGAAGGTATATTGATTTTCTATTGCCAGATAACAAGTTACGTATAGACCTACTGACTTAATACAACATAAGTTATTGAGAAAGGGCTGGAAGGTCATCTGAGGCTTGGGGTCCTCTTCCAGCTTGCTGGTTGCTGGCAGAATTCAGTTCCTTGTGATTGGAGCACTGAGGTCCCCATTTTCTTGCTGGCTCCTGGGCTGGGGTTGCTCTCAGCTCTCAGGCCACTCTTTGGTTCTATGTGGCTGCTTTCTTCCTCCACACCAGCAGGAACATGCCTCTCTCTGACTTCTGTCTCAGACTTTGAGACCATAAAAATTCATCTGATTAGATAAGGCCCAACCAGAGCAGCCTCCCTTTACCTTACCTCATCTGTTCAGAGACCTTAATTGCATCTGCAGAAGTCCCTTTTGCCATATATTATAACGCAATCAAAGTGAGATCCCATCATATCCATGGCTCTTGCCCCTACTCAAGAGGAAGGAATTATTCAAGGTGTGAGTCATCTTAGAATTCTGCCTACCATCGAAGAAAATTATGTCTTCAGAAACGAAGTTGAAGAAAAGCTGTCTGAAAAGGTTTTTCCTTTCCATCTGGGATGTTTTCTGTATTTAAAATGGGTTTGTATTGAAAATTCACATCAAATAACACACAATCTCCCAGCAGAGGGAATAGACACACCCTTTGAAAGATTGACTAACTCCTATGACTCATCCTTGAGGTCACCTCAGGACCATCAATAGTGCAAATATCCAAGAGGGCTGGTGAGGGTCCCCTGGATAGTGTGCTCAATGGCTTTGGTGCATATGAGCAGCAATACCCTGAGCAACAGCTGAAAGCTTCTCCCATTAAAGGAGGTGGGTACCAAGAGTACACTCAATGGAGTAGACATTAGAGAGTACGTGAAAGACAAAGAGGAGACTCAGGGTCTGAGTGGGACTGCCCCTTCCCCCTCTCTCCATGGCTCCCAGACATGCATTTTTCAAGTTCCATAAATTGTCCACACTCTGGGGCTTTAATGCATCAGTCCATCTGAGGCTGAGAATAGTTTAAAGATGGTAGAAAAGGAAATACGGAAGAAATGAGGAGTGTCCAGTTCATGTTTGCATTTACTGTGTAGAAGATTTAGAATTTTAATTTTTCCCAGCTTTGCTTCCAGTACTCTGGGGCCTCACTGTGAACTAGTATATGCATTCAATGTGTGGAATGTTATTTTAGGCTGTTTCTGAAATCTGCAAAGAATATTAAGTAAGGTAGAGAAAAGCAATGTTTACTTATTAGACATGTCTGAATGGCTCTTCCTAAACGGCACGGTCCCCTTCACTCCACCCTTGAGCCAATCTGAGAGGCCATGTTATAATTAATCTTACATAAGGTGGGAAAATTAGGTCAATCTTGGGCCCAATAATTCTTAACAAGAATTCTGTACAGAAATAGAGTTATAATTAAGCATTAATCAGGCTGCACTTTGGCCCACTTCCTTGTAACAGAAAGTAATGTAGGCCTAGACACTGATCATCTGTATCCCCGTTGTTCTTATAGATAACATCTTGGAGGTTAGAATCACAAGGCTTTTGCTTAAAAATTGCTTAAGATGCAGCCGGGCACAGTGGCTCACGCCTGTAATCCCAGCACTTTGGGAGATCGAGTCGGGCGGATCACGAGGTCAGGAGATCGAGACCATCCTGGCTAACACGGTGAAACCCTGCCTCTACTAAAAATACAAAAAATTAGCAGGGCGTGGTGGCAGGTGCCTGTAGTCCCAGCTACTCGGGAGGCTGAGGCAGGAGAATGGCATGAACTCGGGAGGCGGAGGTGGCAGTGAGCTGAGATCGTGCCACTGCACTCTAGCCTGGGTAACAGAGCAAGACTCCATCTCAAAAAAAAAAAAAAAAAAAAAAAAAGAAAGAAAGAAAGAAAGAAAGAAAAAAACTGCTTAAGATGCTTTTCAGATCCTGAATTCCAGTGGAACAGCTGACATCAACCAGTTAGAAGACCCAGAGGAACCACATCAGTATGAGAACACAGCATCTTCATCTTCTTGTCCAATGTCTTCACCCTGCATTCTTCGACTAACCACTGATCTCCACACTTTGGTCCACTCTAAAACCCTTAAAAACCCTAACCCTAAAACTCCTCGGGGAGAAAAATTTGAGGTTTCCTCCCATCTTATTCGGCGGCCCTGCAATTAAACCTCTTTCTCTGCTGCAACTGGCTGTCTCAGTGTATTGACTTGCTGGCTGCCCATTAGGCAGCGAACCTATTACGATTACAGCCATTACTGGCATCTAGTGGTGGAGGGCCAGGGATGCTGCTAACATTCCACAGTGCATCCAGTAGGCCCCACGACAAAATGTCAATAGTCCTGAGGTTGAAAAACTGGACTAAACCAAACCTCAGAGCCTGCTCAAGGTGTGTGACTTTCACTCAGGCCAAACTCATCCCTGTGATGGCAGGTCAAGAATAGATTGAGTCCCTAGGAGCTTAGGACACCACTGCCCCTCCTCAGGCCTCTTCCCCAAGAAGTGCAAATGCTCCCTGCTCCCCATAGACGCAGGTCCTGAAGCAAACTCAAGACACTGGGTCTAGAAACACAACCTCCCATAGGGGCAGGACAAAGCTGCCTTCACCCCTGGCCCGCTGACCTCCGGGGCTGGTGGGAAGGAAGCAGCATTCCAGGAGCATTAGCTAATTACCACCCTCTCCAGGACTGCATTCCTTGTCACAGATGCAAAACCTAATAAATCACAGTATATGTTCCTGCTTTTTACTTTCAGGAGAAAAAAAAGCAAAAATCCATCTAAAGAACTAATAGAAGTGATTCTGTAAAAGGAAAGAAACTATACGTCTAGGTTGGTTATACAGAAGCAATTTAAGGTGGATAAGCTTGAATCGAACATGCCTTTCCCATAAACAACATTACTTTGTAGATTTATGTTAGATAAGTTCCAGAAAAAAAAAAAAGTAGTTTACCTTTTGGGGAAGGTGGGGGAGGAGGCGGTGGGTCATAAAACTAACCATCCTAAGTGTTTGCGGTTATTTACATCTCTCAGTAAGGGAAACGCTGCTTGGACTCCTTGCTCTGTGACCCTGGGCATGGTGCAGTGGCTTCAGAGCCTGACCAAATGGGTGTGAAGCCTTGTCAGCTGTGTGTCCTTATGTTTCTTAACTTTTTCATGCCTCAGTTTCCTTATCTGTCAAGTGGAGATAATGCTAGTGCTTATATATAGGGCTGCTGTGAGAATTAAGTGAATAAATATTTATAAGGTGGTTAGAATAGTTCTTGACCTTTAGTTAATGTTGCCTAAATGTTTGTTGATTAATTCTTAAGTCCTTTATCAGCTGTAACACCCTGTGAGTCAATGGTCCTTTTCTGTTGCCTTCAACAATATTATGTAATCAACATTCTGACCCCAAATGCTGACCTGGGAGGAAATGCCTGATTCGGAATGAGCCAATAGCAGCCCCATTATATTTTCTCTACTTGGCTTTCTGAGCAGCAGTCACATTTAACGGGTTACCATCAATAAGGGTGAAACACAGAGGTGTGTGATTTAGCTGACTTTTGTCAGAAACTTGATTCACTGAACACTGGTTGAGTGGCATCATTTTGGCCGAGGTTTTCATTTGAGGCTTTCTCTGTTTCCACTAGATGGCATGTCAGTTTCTTCCATTGTGTTTCTGTGGATTCCTGCTCCTCTTAGGTATAGATCAATGCTCTTGTTCTGGTTTGGGGGAAGGCTGGTGCTGGAGAAGCTTCTAGAAGGAGCATGGAAACAACTCCATTTAGCCCCACGGATACAGAGACGTGGGGAGATGAGATACAAGGCTCAGCCAGCCTAGAATGGTGCAACAGTCCCCTTTATTCCCTTGCCAGTCAAACCATGGATTGCACCAAAATGACAGGCTGAGGGTCATCAGCTCCCTTCCAGCTGTGGTCCTGCTCCCTTCCTGATGAAAAGAAGAGTGGTCCCAAGGCAACCCTGAGGACATTAAGGCAGTGGGAAGAAAGATAACCTGCTCCCACTACATCACGCTTGGCCTGAGGGGACTGCCAGGTGCCAGCCTCCCAACCACACAAAACAGGATCCAACCCAGCTCCCTTAGAAACAATCAGTGCCTGCTGCTTCTTTCCAAGTCTTCTGGTCTCATAGCCTCCTCTGCTGGTGAGAGGTGACAGGAGTTTGTCAAAGAGGAAGGATGACATATGTCCAGCATCCACCTGTTGTCTCAGTTATTAATAATGCCTCTTTTACTCTCAAAAGTGACCCAGTCTGGAGAAGGAAGTGTGTGGTTCGTCCTGCACTTAGCATCTTCTGAAATGCAGCAGTTGGGAGGCGGATTCAGTCACCTGGACTGTGGATGTGGATGTCCACATGCACGGGAGTGGAAGTGGGCAGAGCAGGGCTGCAGCCTGGGGGCTTCTACCAGGTCTGCTGGCAGAATTAGAGTCTCTGCTCAGAAAGCCCTCCATGAGCCTGGCTGTGGAAGGGCACAATGCCTGATGCCCTTCCCTGCCCAGCGTGAGCCTGTGGGTGCGGCGAGAGGTGGGATGTGCAAGGTATGCATAGTGGGTGACCTGAGCACTGGTGCTCCAGTGAGTGAGGGGTGGCAAAGCTGAGCATTGTGGGGTGAACAGGAGGAAATAACTTAAATACTATGTGGAGTAGAGAAAAGGAAGACATGGGGAAAAAAACGAGAGTTTGCAGCAAATTCACTGACTGGCCTTGGGCAAGTTATTTTATGTATGTATGTATGTATGTATGTATGTATGTATGTATGTATGTATGTATGTATTTATTTATTTATTTATTTAGAGGTGGAGTCTCACTCTGTCTCCCAGGCTAGAGTGCAGTGGCGTGACCTCGGCTCACTGCCAGCTCCGCCTCCCGGGTTCACGCCATTCTCCTGCCTGAGCCTCCCAAGTAGCTGGCACCACAGGAGCCCAGGAGCCCACCACCACGCCCAGCTAATTTTTTGTACTTTTAGTAGAGATGGGGTTTCACTGTGTTAGCCAGGATGGTCTCAATCTCCTGAACTTGTGATCTGCCCACCTCAGCCTCCCAAAGTGGGGCAAGTTATTTTTTAGAGTCTTTCTTTCACCATCTGTTAAATGATGGTGATGATAGAACTAGGCAGTGTTTTGGACGAAAATAAAGGATAAGGTGTGTATCATATCTTGTGGATTCTACCTCCCAGAACCTTAGTAGGTGTACTGCACAACAGCCTGCATTAATATTATCATATCATTACTATCATAATACCATTAATTTCATTGCATTGCACATACTGTGGCTAAACCTGAGCTCCAGACCTTGGAGATCCTGATGGAATTACAGAGGGTGCTTACGTAGGAAGAAGCACAAACCAGTTCATATAAGGTGTAATGAGTTAATCATGTAATATGGAGGATGTTACTAATATAAAATGTAATGTGAATTATTGTGATATGTAGTGTGTATCAGTATAATTTGTAATGTGTTATTAACGTAATATGGTTTGTGCTACAGAAATTTGCTGTCTGCTAAGATGGGGGATTTACATGGATGTCTGGGGGCAGTCTCCATCCAAATGAGCCATCCAGCTTTGAGCATGCAAAGCAAACATCTCCTCCCAAATGTCTACTTATATTTATTGCTTTCATGAGATAGATGAGGCTTCATGGAGTGAAAAGCTTTAAGCACCTTTTATGGATTCACACAGAGCTCTCCGAAGGATGGGCAATGCATCTAGAAACCACACAGCAGGGGGAACAAATGAAAGAGAGGCCTCAGGACAGAACTCACCCGGAGGGAAAGAGGAGTTGGGCAAGCTTCGCCGAGCCCAGCACCCAGGTCTAAGAACTGAAACCAAATGATCTTTTTCCTCACAGCTAGATATAACAGCAGATCATCCTTAATTTCAAGTTTTCAATGGGTCTTTTACTTAAAGTCTTACCTCTACTCCACTCTCCTGCTAGAGCCAAGCTCCTGGAGAGCAGGGACCCTGTCTTGATCTTCACCTGCACCATCTCCTTCACCCAGCCAGAGCCTGTTACTTGTGGGTGCTGATGAGCACTGAGGAATGACTCGCTGGGCCCTGTGAGTTGTCAAGCACCAGCATCGCTTCACCCATTTCCCTGGTCATCCGTGGGGGCTGCAGTAGAGCAGCTGTGGGGGTGACCCCAAAGAACCAGGACCCCAGCACAGCACAAAGGGGATGTCTGTGGGCCATGAAGCAAGCTGGGGTGAAGAACATGGAGAGCTTTCCAGGCAGCCAAGGGGCCTGTGCTGGCCTGGGAGGGAGCTGCCCTTGGGGGAACTGTCAGTTTTTTTTTTTTTTTTTTTTTGAGACGGAGTCTCACTCTGTCGCCCAGGCTGGAGTGCAGTGGCACGATCCCCACTCACTGCAAGCTCTGCCTCCTGGGTTCACGCCATTCTCCTGCCTCGGCCTCAGCTGGGACTATAGGCGCCCACCACCACACCCAGCTAATTTTTTTGTATTTTTAGTAGAGACAGGGTTTCACCGTGTAAGCCAGGATGGTCTCGATCTCCTGACCTTGTGATCCGCCCTCCTCGGCCTCCCAAAGGGCTGGGATTACAGGCGTGAGCTGCTGCGCCCGGCCGGGAACTGTCACCTCTTTGAGAAACCAGCGTTGTCTAGATCAGCTGCAGGTGACAACCAGGACTGGAGGTGACCAGGAATGTTAGAGTTGGGGACTCCAGAAAGAATGAGTTTCCTTCAACCAGGCATCAGGATGTACATATTAATATAATGTGTAATGTGTTAAACATGTAATATGGAATGTGTTATTAATGTAATATGTAATACATAATACATAATATTTAATATGTATGCAATATGTATTATGCACATATAATATGTAATATGTTATGGATGTAATGTGTTATATAATATTGAGTGCATTATGAATATAACATACAATGTATATAAATATAAGATGTAATGTGTTCATCATGTAATATGGAAGGTGTTACTAATGCGACAGGTAGTGTGCATTACTGTGATACGTAGTATGTACTAGTGTAATTTGCAATGTATTATTAATGTAATTTGTAATGTGCTGTCAATGTAGCATGTAATGTGTATTGATGTAATATTTAATGTGTGTTAATATAAGGTGTATTAATGTAACGTGCTAATAACAGAATATGTAATGTCTATTAATATATTACATAATGTATATTGCTGTAACATGATGGAGTGTGATATTAACATAATGTGTAATGTAAGCTGGATATAATTACAATTAGAATGAGTATGAGAACTTGGCCTTGGCCAGATGACCTGTCCCGACCCAGAATTTTTCTCAAAGGCCAAGTGGAGACAAAATCACAGGTACAAGGTCTTAGGGAATGACCTGGACTTTCCACAGCCAAAGGGAAAGTCCACAGGAACTAAAGTTGGAGCCACTCCCACCACACACATACACAATTATATTTCCAAGGAACAATAACTTGTAAATCACTTTGCTCTATAACTCTTATATGAAAATTACTACTAAAAGCTTTCAAAATAGTGAATACTATAAAGTCCCTTTCAAAAGAGTAAACCTTCTAGCTGTGTTCTGGGAGCAGGAAGAAGATACAGGTAGGTAGCTAGATAGGTGGATCAACAGAGATTGATTGATTGATTTACTATTTATACATCTGTATACATTTGTGTGTATGTGTCCGGTGTTTTCTTTTCACCAGGGTTTTTTCAATGTCAGCATTATTGATATTTGAGGGAGGAAAGTTCTATGCTGAGGGGAGTTGCCCTGTACATTAGAGGATGTTGAGCAGCATCTCCAGCCTGGCCTCCACTCACGAGATTCCAGGAGTGCTTCTCCACCTGTGACAACCAACAATGTCTCCAGACAGTGCTAAAGTAGAGGCCCCTGCCAAATGCAAAGTCACCCCCAGCTGAGGGGGTGACTTTGCTCTACATTCTGAGGGGGACCACAGCAACAGGTTTAGGAACACAAATCCCGGAGCTCCATGGCCTTGGTTCAAATCCACACATACTAGCCTGTGACGGTGGGCAAGTTAACCTATCTATGCCTCGATGTCCTCATATGTAAAATGGGGATGATAATAGTATATCCATCTTCATGCCTTTGGTCTGAGGACTCAACATGTTAAGATGTGTGAAGCCTTTGTTACGGACCCTGACACAAAGTAAGGATTTAACTCTTGTTCTTCTAAATCCCCAAAGCCACAGAATGGAGAAGGAGGGAAAGAGCATTTTGCATCCATAAGCAACCAAGAAGAAAAGCGAGAAGGAGGAAATCTAGACATGTGCTTTGATCCTTAGCCAGTGACCCCCTGTGCCTGGAGAGCTGTAATCTGATGAAGTTCACATGAAATGGCGTCTTCTTGAATTAGAACTGGATTTATGAAAACACAAATTATTTCAATAATAAGAGCGTGGTTATCAGTTGATCGATATGCAGTGTTTGGCAAATAGCTAATTTGGGTGTTATTGATCCTTCCAATCATTCTTTATAATTAGTAGCATGAGGTTAATTCCAGCTTTATCTTTCCCCAGACCCTCTCCCTCCTGCAGGTGCAGGGTCTGCTGTTTCCCCCTGTTGTTAAGATCCATGGAAAGGAACCAGGCTCCGGAGCAGAAAGTCTTCACTATTCCACTCTCACCGGAAAATGGAAAAATCCCGATAATGTAGGAGTGTGGTTCAGTTTTAGGATCACGGCTTTTTTTTCCCTCATTGTTGCACACTTGTGACCTTACAAGGATTTATCACAGCATTTGGTGAACTCGGAGCAGCAAGGAAAGTATGCAAAAGCCAATGAAGGTGCCTGGAGGGGCACAGATCACGGACCTCTGTGAGGTCCAGTCAGTGCCAGCGCAATTTAATGGGCTCCAACCTGGTGTGTGTCTGAAGAGGAGAAAGCGGCACTAGAGCTGAATGGCTTCAGGGAGGGTGAGGGGGCAGGGGTGGAACAGATTGCTTTCTAACTTGGAGCTTTTGTTTTCCAGTCAGCCCAAAATAATAACACTCTGATGATAAGAGCAAGCAGCATGTTCCAGGCTTGGGGTGTGTGTGTGTGTGTGCGTGTGTGTGTGTGTGCATTTAAAAGAATCCAAGTTCCCCAACTACCCTCTTAGTGGTACCACTAAAGTGGTAAGAGAGTTGACTTTTCCTCGAATATACATTTCCTGGGAAGAATGAGGAACTCTGCAAAGGTCAGTGTCACCATCTGGACTCCAACTGACTTGGCAAGTAAAATATACAAAGAATGTGGGTCTTTACTACAATCGATTGCTTTTGGCATGCAGATGAAAATGAATAAGAAGGAGCCAAATTTTATAATTGCTGGTAAATCTGTTGATGATCAACGCTGAAACCTTTGTGACTCTTTGCTTTCCATTTATCACCATTTGTCATATTCTGCTTCCCATGTTTTTGAAATGATGACCAGATGGAAAGCAGACTCCAGCCATCAGGCAGGTGAAAAACAGATGGCACAGGAGGGAAAGAAACCAGAAAGCAGTCAGGCAAGGTGGCCTGGCCTAAGGACCAGCCAGGCCGTTCGTTACAGGTGCCAGGGCCCAGGCGGACTCCGGAGACTGTCCCAACACTGTCAGAGCTTGACTTTGTCCCCAGCGTCATTATCAAGGCCAGGGCACAGGTTGCCTTTATTTATCCAGGGAGAAGTGTGAGACAGCATGATGAGAAAGGCAGGCTTAGAGGTCGAGTGTGCCTCTGAATTCCAGTCTTCTGGGTTGTGGCTGAGTAAAGGTGGATGTGCCTGTTCTAAAACCTCTGAACCATAAGGACAGTAAGCGCTTCATATTCCCATTCATCTGCATTTACTGATTCTCTATGGTTTTTTGTACATTACAAAGAAAGGGAGTCTTGTGTGTCTCCTCTCCTCAGCCACTCGTGAATCCCTTAACAGTAAGTGTGGAAGCGCACACACAAGCATAACAAGGCTAAAGTTGAATTCAAACTTCATGCTTCTCAGTATCAGAAGCTGATCCCAGAGCTCCTTGGAAGGAGGGCCTACAGCCCAGATGTTCCCACAGTAAACTTCAGGTACTCGATGAAGTCTTCTGGATAAGATGCCATTATTTATTATCTCCCATCAGGAAGAACTGACTCTGATAAAACCAAGTTAGGACATTGTCTCTGGGAGGAAATATTTCTTATTTTATTTTTTTTAAATCTTAGTTCTGGGGGTACATGTGCAGATTTGTTACATGGATATATTGCATGATGCTAAGGTTTTGGCTTCAATTGAACACGTCACCCACAAAGTAAACATAGTAGTCAATTGGTAGCTTATCAGTCCTTACTCTCCTCCCTCCCTCCCCATGTTTGGAGTCCCTAGTGTCTGTTTTTCCTGTCATTATATCCATGTGTACCCAATGTTTAGCTCTCATTTATAAGTAAGAACATGTGGTATTTGGTTTTCTGTTTCTGCACTAATTCACTTAGGAGAATAGCCTCCAGCTGCACCCATGTTGGTGCAAAGGACATAATTTTGTTCTTTTTTCATGGCTTCATAGTATTCCATGGTGTATTGTACCGCATTTTCTTTATCCAATCCACCATTGATGGGCATCTAGGTTTATTCTATGTCTTTGCTATTGTGAATAGTGCTGAAATAAACATGCATATGCATACAAAGCTGAAGCCCAGTTTCTTCTTTTATGCCAGGTTTCCTCTTCTCTTTATTGAGCAGCTTCACTGATGTTGAACAAAGCAGCTCAAAAACAGTCCCATTTCACCCAATGAATAAAATGTTTTTCTTTGTGTCATTTCCTTCTGCCTTGGGTGGGGCAGTAAATGTTCTCAGGTTGTCAACAATCAAGGGATCACAGGTTCTTCATCTTGGAAAGCATGATTGGCATGGACCAGACAAAAGACAAGAGGAAAAAGGAGAGGAGAAATAGAAGCAGATCAAAGACAAAAAGGAACAGGAGGAAGAATCAGAAAATGGGGGCCCAGAGGCTGCTGTGGGGTCACAGAGACAAAGAGGGTTGTTCCTCATACCTTCTCTTTGCAGGGAAAACCTGGGAGTTTGAAAACTGTGTTCAAATACTAACTCTGTCATATATCTTTTTTACATGATTTTTTATAGTTATTCAGTCTCTCTGAACCTCACAGCATTATTATTATTTTTAACCACACAGCATTATTGGGAAAAGGGGTATGCCATGAAAGTCCCAAGAAGGAGACAGGTATCCTATACTTGTTGAATTTGCAGCTAACAGCTATTGAAGTGGCCACTGGTACCATCAGATATTGTCATAATTACCACATTTTAAAATGGCCCCTAAACCCAGGAAAGGTACAAACATAAACTTCAAAATTGAATTTGAATAATATGGCCCTTTGCACTTAAAAATGACTCTATTTTTAAAAATTATTAGAGCAATATTTTAAATTTTAGGGTTTATATTTCATTGAAAATTTGTAAACTATGACAATAAAATTGTTGTAAAAGAAGAAATCATCACACAGTTGAGTTAAAAAAAATCAGGAGGAAGAAGAGAAGAAAAAGAGAAGAAGAAGAAGGAGAAGGAGGAGGAGGAGTAGAAGGAGAAGTTGGAGGAGGCAGAAGAGGAGAAATTGAGGAGGACGAGGAGGAGGAGAACAATAATAATAACTGCAGCAATCAGTTTGGGGTTATTTTGCCCTCAATGCATTCAATCTAGAGAGAATTGTGCAAAAATGCCCCAAAGAGGAAGGTTATTTGAGAGGTAAAGAGCCAGTTAAGAAACAGATAATCTACTTTCTCCCATCTCCTCACTGCTACTCCTCAGGAAAGCACTATCTGCATGACTGGAGAGAGAGGCTGAAGAGGTGGGTGAGCAAGGCACCATGTCTATCAGATGAACCCATGTAGGCCTGTTTGTTTTATTGCTTAGACATCAGATAATGTAGAGCAAAGGGAAGATGAACTGAGTCCAAGGTTCATCTAGAAGTGGTTTCCAGAAACAGAAATGGACACAGGATGTCTGAAAACAGATTTCCAATGTAGCTCTCCCCTTCCACTTCCTGATAAACTCACTGGAATTATCTTGTTTTAATCTGGTAGAACTCACCTTGTGTTTCAGTGGGGATTTCCTGGGGAGGTCATTCAATGTAGAAACAGTGCCAGCAGCACAAAAGTGCCATGTATTTTGTGCTCTTGTGTCTTTGTTCCTTCAATGCCACAGAAAGGCTCCATGATACCATCTTGCAACCAGATCCCCCCACCCCACTACTGCCAACCTGCACCCTCTTGGCTTCTTGGAACAGCTGATCCTTAACATTGAGATACCATGTGGCAACTGCATTGCCTGCAGCTCTAAGCCCTGTTGGCACACAAACTGGGGGGTCACCGACCACAGGAATCCACTCCAGCAGGTGTGCCGGACACCATGTGCGATTCTGGGACATGAAGAGTTTCCGGATGAACAGTTCTGATCTTCTTGGGCTTTATCGTTGGATTGGATTTTTTACAGCAATAATTCCTTTCAGTGATTCAAGAAAATGTCAACTTGCTGTGACAAAGTACATGCAGAGCCATCCTTACATGTATTTCCAATGTCAGTGGAGGTAGAATTATTATCTTCCAGAACACTGTTCTTAAATTTTAGGAAGTGTAAAACCACCTCAAAGTAGTTGCATATTTCTGAGATGTACATCAAGATAGTCTAATTTCAGAGCTCTGAGCTAGGGCTCAAAACCTGGGGGTTTGACAAACATCTCTAGTAATTCTCAAGCAGGTGATGCCTGGCATATTGGTTTCATCAATGCCCAAGAAAGCCCACAGGCTCTTGGATGCACCCTCACTGGCCAGTGTACATTTTTCCCCTCTGGGGAACAGCTTTCATACCTTGGTTGTATTCTGTGTTCCGGAAAAAGCAGTTCAATTCATCACACATTACCCTGTATTCTAGTTCTTTCTCATCTGCTATGGGTTCTGGGAAGCCCATGGCATCTCATGCTTCCTAGGATCTAGGTTACTTTCAAATACAATAAAGGTTAATTCTGATAAGAAATTCTCCATGGTTTCCTAGATATCTCAGGGACATTGCACTCTCTCTGTCCTCTCATGAGCCAGGTTTAAAAGGCTATGAAAAGATATGACCATAGATGGAAAAATCTGATCCAGACGTAGTTGGCTCAAAAAGTCAGAAACATTTCATAGTAAGGATGCTTCTTTCTTCTACATAACTCTTCTTTCTCTTCCACATAACTGAGGATATTGTCTATTTTCCCAGGCATTGGAGAATACAGGAGAAAGAGGACTGAAAGTAAAAGGGGCTGAGCCGAAAACTTTAAAAGTATGAGTGCATAATAGCTGGAGCTGGTGAGTCACAGGGAGGAGCTAAGAAAAGTTTCATTTGACATGTAAGTGTAACCACCTTCCCAAGCAGAAATAACACCATCTGCATCAACCATTCCCAAACTTTGCTCCAAGAAAATTAAATGAGTTACAGGATTTACATTGCAGGGCAGTGGACTCCTCGAAATTCAATCCTTCTTTTCCATGTAGTTGGTGCCCCCTAGTGGCCAAGAGGACCTTCCCGCGTCTGGGAGGTCCCTGCAATCAGATCTGTGCCTTGAATTAGTGTTGAGTCCCTAGTTACTTGTGAGGTGACCAGGGACTGAAGACCGAGGCTGGGAATGGAAGCAAGTACATTGACTTGGGGGCATACTGAGTGCTTAGCATTTCCCATGGATTGTCTCATTAAATCCTTCAAAATCCATGACAGGGTTACAATTAGGACCCCATTCTACTGTTCAGTGGTTGAAGTGCAGTTAAGTTCCTTGTCTAAGCAACCTGAGGGGAAGGACTGCAGAAAGATCCTGGGGTCAGGGGCTCTCAGCACATGGCAAGGAGGAAAGGGAGAGAAGCTGCACCTCTCATTCCTCTGGGGGTGCTTCTTTGCCAACTCAGCCCCACTGCAGGGTGTTTCCCCTTTGCCGAAGGCTTCTGATGCGTCTCCAACCCCTTCTTGGGATGAGCTGCAGGTGGCACCAGGAAACCTATGGCATGGAGAGCCCTCAGGACTGAGTTTTTTTCAGGGATAATTACTCTGGCAGCATTTGTTTTTTGTGCCTGATGATTTGATTCAAAGAGTTGTTTTTCTCTCTTTCTATAAAACCCAAAACACTGCACCCATAGGGAGATTTCTTTGTTTTTTCTCCCCACTTTGCTAGTCACATACAATGAGCTATTGCTCAGACCCTTATAGAAGCCGCCTTTATGGTCTATGTCCATATGGAAATTGCTTTTCACACTAAAACTAGACTTGCACCAAGTCTATCCTGTAGGTAGTGGAGGTCACTTGTTTGATTTGAATTGTTGATTGACAATTAGAGCACACTGGGAATTTTAGGTAAGACCCTTCACCCAGTCCATCCTGATGGAAGGGTGAAGGCCACAATGTTTCATTCAATAATGCAGAAACCAGAGGGGCTTAAATGATGAGAATTACGTCCAAATGATAAATGATTTGTGTAAAACCCTAGGGTTTTGCCTAGAGTCATATTAAACCTACTGCCATAAGAAAATTTAATTTCACAAAGAAAATGCTGGAAATGAGCCAGCTTCACTCTATTCGCATGAGGCAGGCATGCTTGAGGATGAGGACATCTTGGTCCTTGCTGCATTAAGCTCGGCTGGATGGTGCCAAGGAAAAAATGGCTGGGACCAGGATGGTGGAGGTCACTACAAAGCCGATCTGCAGGCATCTCCTACCCAAGAGTCCCCCTGAGAAACCACAGGATACAGGGCGCTGCCTCGGGCAGCTACAGAGAAATTGCACACACCCACAGAGCTCCTGCTGCTTTCAACAGCACGAGGTGTAACAGTAGTGAGAACCGTCTTCAGAAAGGTGCTGACCCTCTCACAGCACAGGGCAACTGGCTTGAAAAGCTATACCTTGGCTTCAAAGGAGGCCAAGCATGTAATTTTAAGGAGGTAATGAGAGGTATTTTCAACTCTGTGTTCTAGAGCAGGCAAATCTGCACATGAAAGATTTGTCTTTCATTCAGTTACATTTGTTGAAAGCCCAGTGACTGTTGGAATGTTTAGGGACCAAGCTCATCCTGTAACTAAACAGCATGTACAGAATGAGGCAAGAAGGAGAAGGGGTCAGACATTGGATCTTAGATTACTAAGAATCCCAAACTGCAGACGACCTGGCTGATGGGCCAAACATCAGACCCATATCCTTAACAAGTACATATCACTAAACCGCAGATAGCACCAGTCTTAAAGAGAAGACAAATCATTAGGAAGAAATCAATGAAACCCAACACAATCACTAACGGATTCATGAGAAAGAACTCATACTCAAAACTCTGTGTTTTCTAAATCATTGGACATGGAATAAAATCGCATCAACAGAGCAGTCACAGAACTGAGTTGGGCAGCAGTGTGACCTCACTTGGAGAAAGTTCCCAGGGTACAGAAGATCAGCATATTCTAACAGATCCTCAACCGCAGTAAAACATCATTAGAGCACAGTAGCTAAGTATGCACAAGAACTGCATTCATTACAGAGGACTACCCTTTCTCTGTAAGTTAACAGAATTACCCCCCCAAAGCTCCATGCACTGGTGATTTAAGAACTCCAGTTTGCTGTAATGTTTTTTAACAAGATTTGTATGAGTCTCAGTGTGTGTATGCATGTATGTGTGTGTGCCTTTTCTTTATAGGACTATTCTGCCTCTTCCTTAGCACCTTTCATCTTTTCCCCTGAGCTTGCATCTATATTTCTCTGGATTGCTCAGACCCCAACCACTCCTAAAAATTTCAGTTTCTAGAAAATCCCATCCTCCAAGAAGCTTAAATAATTTTGATTGCTTGAAAAAAAAAAAAAAAAAAAAACCAGGGTGGAGGAGTCATATTCCCCTACTTTACAGAAAACAAGAAAAGGTAAAGCATCAATTACCTTCTCATTGAGTCCTTCACCACGCTGCACAGCCATCCTTCCTCTGAAGACGCTGCTTGGTCATTACCTCACTGGGCTGGGAATCCAGCATTCCCACAAGGAGGCATGCTTCAACATACTTGAAATGGGCTGTGCACCAGGAGCACAAGCCTTGGGGTTTCCCAGAGTGGCAGGAATTGAAATCAAAGGATTCTATACCATTGGTGAGGATTCACAAGAGAACATGGTCATTCTAATGACACTATGACGTCTTGATGGGATACTTCAGCCATTCCTTTAAGCTCACCTCCAGTCTCAACTTCAATCCTCTTAATCCTAGAAGCATTTCCCAACTACTATCCTCCCACCAATGTGCCGGTTTTCTTAAAATCACATAGAGCAGAACACTTTCTGGAAACCCAGAAGAGATAGCTCTATCTCTATATATAGAGTATATAGAGTATATAGCTGCAAAAATTACTCTATAGCTACAAAAATTACTCTATAGCTGCAAAAATTACTGTAATTTCTTACAGCCTGTTTTGGTAGACGGTATGGCCAATACCGTCTTGGTTTAAATAAGATGATACAAATCAGATGCAGAATGATCCCACTTTTGAAAATGCCTAGCACACATGAAAGATGTTTGTGCAGTGAGGTACTGTAAGAATTTTTATTAATGACAGCTTTGCAATTAAATGTATGTTCACTAAATATGGAAACAAATGAGAACTAACAATAAAAAGGAGTTCCAAGAAAATTGCCACGGCATGAACTGTATGGACTCATACTGGGCCAGTGCTTTAGGTCTCGGCATGAACAGCTTCATCATTCCAGAACTTTCTTGATTTCCAAGGTTTGTCTGAAAACCATACAAGATGACTTTGTAGAAAAGGATTCATGGATCCACTAATATGGGCGATATGTCACTGTATCAGCCCATTCCAGAACCCCATGGTTATTCCACATTAGGTGGGTCCCAACTGCCCACTGAGTGAAAGCCAAGACCCTCACTCAGGTCTCCCAACTCTAACCCTCCACTCCAGCTTCCCCTAAGTTTTCTGACGTTTTCAACAGGCTTTGCTGATTCCTTGTTCTGCACTGTTATTAAATCTTGCTTCTGCCTCCCTTAAGAATACTCACCCTCACTTCTCCACAAATTTATGTTCTCAACTTTCTTTAAGATCTAATGGAAAACAGGTTTCAAAAAGCACTCCTCTACCTTCCCTGTCACAATTTTACAATTCATTCTTTACTTACTGCCACTAACACTTACAGAAATAACATAAAATAACTATTATTCTTGCTTTCATTTTATGGGAAATTGCTCCTCAATTTTTGCATGTGTGTATATTTTGACTGTCCAGTAATTCCTTTGAAAGCAAAGTCAGTGCATTATTTTTTTAAAAATAACAGTGCCAAGGATAGCCTGGAAGCAGCATAGAGATTCCTCTCATGTTGATCATGACCTGCCAACCAATTTGTGCCTTGACTGCTCCACTCTCAAGCTGACTTCCAAGATCACACATCATTCTCAGCACACAGACAAGCCTTGATATCACATTTCTCTAAAAGGTCTCTCCCCAGATTCTACATCATTTCCAACTGCTGCTCTTTTTTTCTGCTCTCCTTATATTACATCACAATGAGACCAAATAATTCTGTAAATTCTCTATTTGCTCACTGCACATTCTCTATCCCTACCTCCATCCATTTCATTCAAGATTTTGAAGACTACTCTGCTTAAGGTTTCCTACAGCTTCCATCTGGCCAAATACAGTGTTGAACTCTCATACTCCATCTTGTTAAATACTCTCATCACTGATCATTAGAGACATGCAAAGCAAAACCACAATGAGACACCATCGCATGCCAGTCAGAATGACCATTATTAAAAAGTCAAGAAACAACAGATGCTGGCAAGGCTGTGGAGAAATAGGAATGCTTTTACACTGTTGGTGGGAAAGTAAATTAATTCAACCATTGTGGAAGACAGTGTGGCAATTCCTCCAAGACCTAGAACCAGAAATACCATTTGACCCAGCAATCCCATTACTGAGCATGTACCCAAAGGAATAGAAATTAATCTATTATAAAGATACATGCATGTGTATGTATGCTGCAGCACTATTCACAACAGCAAAGACATGGAATCAACCCAAATACCCATCAGTGATAGACTAGATAAAGAAAGTGTGGTACATACATACCATGGAATACTATGAAGCCATAAAAAGGAATGAGATCACGTCCCTTGCAGGGACATGGATGCAGCTGGATGCCATCATCCTCAGAAAACTAATACAAGAACAGAAAACCAAACACCATATGTTCTCACTTATAAGTGGGAACTAAACAATGAGAATATATGGACGCAGGGAGGGGAACAACACACACTGGGGTCTGTCAGCGAGGGGCTGAAAGGCAGGAGAGCATCAGGATAAATAGCTAATGCATGCTGGGCTTAATACCTAGGTGATGGGTTGATAGGTATAGCAAACCACCATGGCACACGTTTACCCATGTAACAAACCTGCACATCCTTCACATGTATCCCAGAATGCAAAATTTAATTTAATTTCATTTAAAAAACAAAAACAAAAACTCTCATCAGGCCAGGCATGCTGGCACACACCTGTAATCCCAGCTGCTCAGGAGGCTGAGGCATGAGAATTTCTTGAACTGGGAGGTAGAGGCTGCAGTGATCCGTGATTACATCCCTGCACTCCAGCCTAGGTGACAGAAAGAGACTGTCTCAAAACAACAAAAACAAAAACAAAAGCAAAAACAAAAGCGAAAACAAAAACAAAACACAACTCTCATCAGTATTTGACATTTGACTTTCAGAGGATCATACTGTGTAGATTATTCTCCTACCCTGTCAGTTGCATTGGCTAGCATCTCCTCTTCTTCCTGACCTCTAAGCCTTCTTGTAGTCTTGGCTGCAATATGTAAGCCATTTGTCTGAGCTTCTGTCAGGTACCAGTCCCAACCTCAATCCTTTTTTTTTCAGATGGAGTTTTGTTCTTTTTCCAGGCTGGAGTGCAATGGCACAATCTCGGCTCACTGCAACCTCCGCCTCCAGGGTTCAAGTCAATCTCCTGCCTCAGTCTCCCAAGTAACAGGGATTATAGGTGTATGCCACCATGCCTGGCTAATTTTGTATTTAGTAGAGATGGGGTTTCACCATGTTGGCCAGGCTGGTCTTGAACTCCTGATCTCCAGTAATCTACCCGCCTCAGCCTCCCAAAGTGCTGGTATTACAGGCGTGAGCCACCGTGTGCCGCCTTCAATCCTTTTAACCCTAGAAGCGCTTCCTGATTTCCCCAATGTCCAAGTTTTTCCAGAAGCATATAGGGCTCAGTTCTAGGACCTTTCTCTAGCTACACTTATTCCTTAGGTAATACTCTCCAGTTGCATGCCTTTAATTACCATTTATGTTCTAATGGCTCCCCAAGTTATATTTCCATCCTTGACCTTTCCTATGATTCCTAGACTTGTGTATTCTACTTCCTTCTTGACACTTCTGCTTGGGTGTCCGATAGACACACAGATTTATAACATGACAATCCAAATATGTTATTATCTTCTCCTTAGTCTACAAGATTCTATTGCTCTCCTCTGTCCTGCGTTATATGCTTTCTTTTGCAACAGTCAGCTGAAAGGCTGGAAACTTTATCTGTCAGACTCTTCTGCCTTTCAGTTTCTGGTTGCAGCTATATTCTGCTAATGAGGTGCACTAGTGAGAGATTTCAAAGATGAAAGAGGGCAGAACATACTCTTCTTCCCCATGCATCAATGTAGGACATGAAAGCTTTGGCAGACATGAGTTTTTGTGGTGGCCTCTGGGTGATCCATTCCAGTTACTCTTCTCAGTGCTGTAGGGCACCACTAGTTTCCTTCACTTTCCTAATCTGAGTGGCAGCAACAACTTCTGAATTCACTGGCCCAAGCAGTGACAGCAGAACTAAGTACTACTGGGCATCTTCTCTAACCTGTGTTTCCTCAGCTAATCCAATGCTTTTGAAAGCACTTGATTCCCTGTATGAAACCTCTTCATACTTAACATACTTGCAGTGGTTCCTTTTTTCCTGCATGAGTTCTCACTGATACAGTACCTCATCTCCTCAGTTAACCATTTACCCAGTCACTAAAAACAGAAACCCAGCAGTCATCCTTGACTCCTTCTTTCCCTATACCTCCCACATTAAACACAGCAAAAAGTCAGGCTGGATTTTTCTCCAAAATATGTATTGAATCCCATTCTTCTAAGCTACCCGTGCTGTAATTACTCTAGTGAAATGCATGGTCTTCTCTCTCTTAAACAGTTCCAGTTATTTACTCTACTCTGGTCCCATGACAGTCTGCTATCGATATATTAGTCAGAGTAATCTTTTTAATATGCAAATAAGTTGCATCATTCTCCAACTCAAAACCATTCAATAGATTACCATCTTAATTCTGATAAGATCCAAACCCCTTACTTTAGCCTACAAGGTCTTGAAACTCCAACCTTTGCCTACCTGAATGGGCTCTGTGCTTCACCCGTTACCCTGTTCCAGCTGCATTTGCCAAGTTAATTGTTAGTTCCCACCCACTGTGTATTTAATATTTTCTGTGCCTGCATTGCTCTTTCTCTATCCCTCCCCATGGCTTGTTCTCCCACTTCATTCATTTTGAGATCATTCAGATCTCAAAAATCACCTCCTCAGATCAACCTTTCCAGACCACCCCATCATTTTCACTGCCCCTTCTACCCTGCTTTTATTTTTCTTCATAATACATCTCATTATCGAAAATTTTATTTCTTCTTTATTAATTTTTTTGGGGGTTATCAACATTCTCCACCAAAATGTTAGCTCCAAGAGGACTTAGTTAGCTAGTTGGCTGCTGAATCCCATTACCTAGGAACTATGTGCACCTAGCACATAGCACATAGCACTATAAAAAGTGCTTAAATACATATTAATTTGATTTCTTGCCCCTCTAATCAGAGAGCTTGAATTTTCCAGGAGGAACTGTTAGCTGATTTTCTCAGGATGTCCCCTCCCTTGACCAGCCATAATGATAATATCCTGGGGAAATCAAAAAGAAAGCTGGAGAACCCCGCAGGAGCACCTGTCAAGGGCTGAAACAGGATGACACGAAGGCTCCTGAAATGTGGCACAGTTAGCTCACAACTCCTCATGCCAATAATGGTGCACAAGGCACAGAGAAACCAAAGTGATGGAGTGGGATTGAATTTTTGGTAAAGTGGTTTATTTTTGATTTTTGAAAACCCAAGATAATTTGTGACGCAGATATGCCTCCAAAATGTGGTTGGGCTTAGGCTGATGAAAACTTGAGTTACATGCCTCCTGGTCAGAAAACAGGTGAACAAGAAGGCAGCAGAGTTATTAGAAAACCGGGCTGAGTTCACTCATCTTCTATGAATAACTCACAAAACGGATTATTCCAAGGTAGACAAATGAGCCTTGTATGCACAAATGTGCTTTGGCTGAATGTGAAAGCTTTGGGAGGATTAATTACTTAGTTAATCACACATTTTCTAAGTCATTTTCTCTCCCTCCTCTTCCTCCTCTCCTTTCTTCCTTATTCACTTCCATGATTCTTTATTCCTGGAAGCATGTTTTATGCATTATCTCATTTAACCCTTATAACAAACCTCTAAGCTATGGTCTCTATTTTACAGAAGAGAAACCAACCCTTCAAGAGTTATCTATAGGGAACGTGGCACCCCTCAACTTCACTCCCTGCTTTCTCCAATTCTAACTCTGCTGCTTCCCCATTTTATGTATCTCTTGGGTTAACTTCTCTTTTCACCACTTAGGGATGGTCACTTGTCCCTACTCTTTAAATCCTTTTGTCAACAACAACAACAAAAGATTCTTTTTTTTTTTTTTTTTTTTTTTCTTTTTTGAGACGGAGTCTCACTCTGTCGCCCGGGCTGGAGTGCAGTGGCCGGATCTCAGCTCACTGCAAGCTCCACCTCCCAGGTTTACGCCATTCTCCTGCCTCAGCCTCCCAAGTAGCTGGGACTACAGGCGCCCGCCACCTCACCCAGCTAGCTTTTTGTATTTTTTTAGTAGAGACAGGGCTTCACCGTGTTAGCCAGGATGGTCTCGAACTCCTGACCTCGTGATCCGCCCGTCTCGGCCTCCCGAAGTGCTGGGATTACAGGCTTGAGCCACCGCGCCCGGCCAAAGATTCTTAAAGATTTTGAAAGTACCAAGGAACCTAGAAACAGGATCCAGGGTCATTCTTTCATTCTGCAATTCAGGAGACTGAGGCTTCGAGGGGAGCAATTGTTTGTTGAAAGTCACAGATTGAGTGCGTACTGAGCTACGTCTCCTGACTCCTAATACAGCATTCCTTTTTCTTAGCAATAGTCAAGTACTTTTCCTTTGCATAATTGATTTCGTACTATTCAAATTTCATATGAAAATGCACTAATGAGAAATGGTTTGAAATTTTGAAATTTAAACTTGGGTTGCATTAAATATCATATTTACAAATAATAAAGGCCATCCTCCTCCCACTATCACACGATTATCCCACACGCCTTTCAACCAATGCTGAATATTCGGTATTCATAAGATGCACATTCTTACACTGGGTAGCTTGTATGCATCAAGAGTTAGGTGCCTAGATATTCTTTAAGGTTCCTCACTGAGTTTTCTGACTTTTTTCAAATTTATAAATGGCAATGATGAAAGAGCGATTATCTCTATGCTCTAGGAATCTCATAGCTATAGCATATGGGATTATCTATTTATAAAAAGTTCTCCAAGATCCATCTTATGAATCCAGTAGATAACACTTGCCATGAATCCAACAGACCATCCTTAAATGCTTAGCATGAATCTTATTCAGTACAGAAATTCCAAATTTTAAGGTTATCAAGGGCACAGATCACTCACCTATAATACACCTAGACTCTTAGTGGGGATTCAGCTAAAAATAAGGAATATCTATTTAAAGTGTCCCTGAAGTGCATTATTTCTGTGTACAGGTTTCTAAAATATTCATAGTATCCATTATGTGTCCATATATAACATTCTTAAATTGATAGACACAGTCCACACATCCCCAGAAGGGGTCCACATAATGAATCAACCCTTGCTAAGTGAATGTGGATCATGTGTAAAAAATCAAGGTTGCCACTACACATGTAATATAACGGACAAATGAAAAGTCAAGGGACAACAGAAAGTTAAATTTACAATTTAACGGAAAATTTACAATTTTACGGAAAATTACAAGTTATGAAAGAAAATGATCTAAAGGCCAATGAAACTTCCTTGGTTGCTAATTTTCTGCCTTGGTGGAATTATTTCCGAGAGGCCTAAATTAGCAAGGGTGATTTCAGAGGCACTGAGTAACAAGTTCAGAATGAAATGCACGAGGCTTGAGCTCCAAAAACTAGTAAATACTGGTACATTTGCATTTTAACTATTTCCCCCACCCCCAACCACCAAAGGTGTCAGTGCTTCTATAAAGAAGCTCCTTGATAACAGCCCAAGATACTAAATGCTCTCTGCTTGGGCACTGGCGGACACAGCTCAGGGCTTTAACTACTGGAGGAGGGGAACCACGTTTTCTCTGTTAAACAGGACAGAGAAGATGCTTTTTGATAGAAGCATCAATCCAATATTCAGAGAAATTATTTTCCCTGAGCAAGAAAACAAGGTGAATCTAGCCACATAATACATATTAATAATAGTAACTAGGGTATTATTCATTCTATTTGTCAAGGATTTCATTTCTCCCTCCTTCAGGCACATAGCAGAATTTTTTTTTTCTACTTGCTTCTTTTAAGGCTCCACTCAACTGCTTAAGCATTTCTAGCCAAGTTCTGAGCAGACAGATGTTTCATCACTGCAGTCGAACCAGATCTACTCTAACTGGGACAAGCATCTACTGAGTGCCAGATAATTCATTAAGCACTTTACTTGCATTAAGTCATTACTTTTCACAGTAATCCTATGAGGTGAGTATTATTTTGCCATTTTACAGATGAGGGAATTGACGCCTAGAGTAGGTAAGTGGCTTACACAAGGTCACAAAGCTACCAAGTGACAGAGCTCGGATTTGAACCTAGGGAGTCTGGATCCCGCACCTAGGCTCTCGACCACTCCAAAGATGAGAAGCCATTTTGCCTGTGCAAGAAAGAAAGACGAAGCTGTCTGTTTGGGGTTAAAGCACGTGTGCATATGATGGTCAAGGACTCAACCCAGGAGCCATTAGTACCTTTTTAACTTTAAACTGAACAGGAACTTTAAGTTAACAGAGACTTTTATTCTATTCATAGAATTAAATTTGTCAGGATTCTCCAGAGAAATCAAATGTGTGTGTGTGTGTGTGTGTGTGTGTGTGTGTGTGTGTGTGTATGTGTGTGTGTGTGTGTATTCAAAGAAATTTATTATAAGGAATTGGCTTATGTGATTATGGAGGTTGGCAAGTCCAAGTCTCAGTGTGGACCGGCAGGCTGGAGACCCAGGAGAGCCAATGGTGCAGATGAAATCCAAAGGCAATTGCTGGAGAATTTCCTCTTGCTCCAGGAAGCCGGTCTTTTTGTTGTATTCAGGCATTCAACTGATTAGATGAGGCCCACCCACATTATGAAGAGCAATGCACTTTACTTAGTCTATCAATTTAAATGTTAATCTCATCCCAAAACATCTCCAAGTTGACACATAAAATCAACCATCCTGGAATAGTGGTTGATTCGACAGTTCAGGGTTACATGGCAAAGCCAACACCAGAGCTCAGATAGATCATCTGGCTCCCCAGTCAGCATGACCAAACACCACACCAGCCCCCCATGGAGCCCTGAAAAACATCCACCACCCCTAAGGTAAGCAGGGAAAGGATTAAGACTTTATGTTCTTCTAGCTCTGCTCTGCAGCCTGGCAAGGACTTAAAAGAACTTCCACTCCTTTTTGTCAATTCTTTTGTAAGTTGACACTACAACTAAAAGATTTTTTATAGACAGCAATGTTCTCTCATTTACTGTTTAGAAGGTTGGTAAAACAGGAAGCACAAAACGGCACCTAAAATTAGCTAAGGAATATGATTTTCCTAAGCAACACCACTTTTGTTGATAAGAACTTTAGCTTGACCCTTTCAATTAAGAAAGACTGGATCTGGCCCGTGGTAAGGAAGAGGAGGCAGACTGCATTGGAGCCCATCCAAGGGTTGCATTTTAATTGCTTCTTTTACCCTGTGAGCTCCCTGGTTTCTTCCTGAATGATTCCTCTTGTCTCCCCACCATCTGCCACACTTCCTGACATTACCAAAGCAGGAGTCAAGCATTGTACTTGGTAATACTGACAATAAACTCGACACTAAAATACATCATTTTGCTCGAGGCATTGTTTAAAGGTATTTGCTTAAAGGCATTGCTTCATCATCTGCACATGTAAGATACTTCTACAAACATGAACTGGATAGAAAAAAACTCAAGATGCAGATCCCATATGTGCAGAAATTATACAACCAGGATACTGTGAGAATTCAAAAGTTCAATAAGTTTATCCAAAGTCGACCATTCTTTTCCTTAGGATTCCCCATCTCCACATGACTTGTGTGCCAATAGCTGCTATGTGGAGCACTTCCTAGGAGAATGGTACTGGCTCAATGCCTCCCCAGTAGTGAGTGGTGGAGCCAGAAACTGAACCTCACACTACCTATACCAGGAGTCAGCAATTTTTGGGGGTTTGTTTTTGGGGTTTTTTTTTTTTTTGGTAAAGAGTCAAAGAGTAAATAGTTTAGATTTTGCAGGAAATACAGTCTCTGTTGCAACTACTCCACTCTGCTGTCATAGAACAAAATTGGTCTTTGAAAACAGGGACAAAGAAGTAGCACGGCTATGTTCCAGTAAAACTTTTGTGGACACTCAAAGCTCATACAAAACAAGCAGCTCACTGAGTTTGACCCATGAGCTGTAGATTGCTCATCCCTGATCAAGATGATCACAGGTCACAGCTTCAGAAAGAACTGTAGAATGACACTAAGAATTAGGAGTGAAACCCAACTGCACTAACAGATTACTCCTGCTAGCCTTTCAGAAAGCTTTAACCATCAATTAAAGGCTGGAAAGAAAGGCCAGATCTCCTGTTCAGTGAAATTAAGTATCAAGAAAACAAGTAGCAGATGTTGGGGTATGTATGTGAAACAAAGCGACTTTGACTTCAGCCCTAAAAGTCTCTTTAAGGATATTTGTGCTAAGAGTAGAACGGAAAGGAGTGATGGAAAGCATAGTATCATTCAGAATCGAAGTGTAGGAAGACGCCCTGGGGACGAGTCAATCTTCTTTTTTTTTTTTTTCTTTCTCTGTTCTAGCCAGGTGGACACCAGAATGTCATTTTGCCTTTTCTTAAGAGAGTAGACCCCAGTGTCTATTGTTCCCTTCTTTATGTCCATATATACTTACTGTTTAGCTCCCACTTATAAGTGAGAGCATGAAGTATTTATTTCGTTTCTATTCCTGCATTAATTCACTTAGGATTATGACCTCCAGCTCTATCTATGTTGCTGCAAAGGACATTATGTCATTTTTTTAACAACTGTATAGTATTCCATGGTGTATATATACCACATTTTCTTTATCCAGTCCACAAATGAGAGTGGGAGGATGGTGAGGTTTGAAAAACTACCTCTCAGGTATTAGGCCGATTACCTGGGTGACAAAATTATCTGTACACAAAGCCCCCGTGACATACAATTTACCCATGTAACAAACCTGTTACACGTGCCCTTTCAATCTAAAATAAGTTGAAAAGAAAATAAATAAATGAATAAATAAAAAGAAAGTAATGCAATCCATCCTATATATAAAGAAGAAGAAAAATAGCATGACCCTATCAACAGACAGGAAAGCACTTGAGAAAATCGAACACCCTTTCATGCTAAAACCCAGCTCAACAAAGAATAGAGGAGAACTTCCTTAACCGAATAATGAATATTATTTAAAAATGTAGAGCTACCATCATAACCAACATGGTGAGAAACTAGAAATTACCCTGCTAACGTCAAGACCAAGGCAAGGATGTTCTCTATCAGCACTCCTTCTTAACATTTTACTGGGAGTCTTAATGCAGTGATATGAGAAAAATGAAATAGGCTGCTCTTTTTAACAAATGACAGTGTTGTCCACGTAGAAAATCCAAAATAACCAAAAATAATTTCTGCAACTAGTAAGTGATTATAATAAGGTGCAGGATATAAGGTTAACACAATTAAACTGTTTTCCTACAAATTAAATTATAATTAAAAATAAATTGTTTTCCATTAAAATTGGCACTTTCTGAAATGAAATACTTATGAATCTCACAAAATAAGTACAAGATGAAAACTACAAAATTCTGATGAAAGAAATCAAACAGCTAAATAAATGGAGAAATATTTTATTTTTATTTATATAAAGACTCAATGTCTAGATGTCATTTCTAGCCAAGTTGACCTATAGACTCAACACAATCCCAATCCAAACCCTGGGAAATTATTTTGTGGATTTTGAGAAGCTGCTTCTAAAGTTTATATGAGGAGAAAAAGACTCAAAATAATCAATACAATATTAAAGAATAACAGAGTAAGAGTAAAAGGACTGATATTATTCACCTTCCATATTTATTACAATGCCATAATCATCAGGAGAGTGTTGTATTGGCAAAATAATAGGCAAATAAATCAAAGGAACAAAATACAGACCTCAGATATAGATCCACACAAATATAGTTAACTGATGATTTTTTTACAAAGAATCAAAGGCAATACAATGGAGAAAAGATAATCTGTTCAAGAAACAGTGTTGTAACAACTAAACATTCACATGCAGGAAAAAAAATGACTATAGGCCTAGCCCTTACACCCCTTTCAAAAATTAACTCATAATGGGTCACAGACCTAAATGTAAACACAAAACTGTAAAACCCCCTAGAAGAAGACAGGAGAAAATCTAATTTACCGTGAGTACAGTGATAATATGCTGACCTTCATTGAAATTTAAAAACAAACAAAAAGGACCCAAAATTCTGTGAAAGACATTGTTAAGAGAATGAGAAGACAAGCCATGGACTGGGAGAAAAATATTTTCATAGTACATATCTGGAAAGAAATATTATTCAAGATATTCAAAGAATACTTGCAACTCAAAAAGAAATGAACAACCTAATTAAAGAATGGGCAAAAGGCTTGAACAGACACTCTGTCAAAAAAGATATACAGATGGCAAATAAGCAAATGAAAAAACTCTCAACATCATATGTCATTAGGAAATTGCAAGTCAAAGCAACAATGAGATGGCACTACACTTTTATTAGAACAGGCAAGATATAAAATCCTGACAACACAAATGCTGGTGAGGATGTGGGGGAGCAGGAACTCTCATTCATTGCTGGTGATTATGAAAAATGTTACTCCCAGGGATAGCCAATTCCTAAAGATAAATTATTTGCCTACAAGGGTGTCTTCCAGATGCAAACCAACTAACCCAGAGCCCATGCCCCAAAGACCTTCTTCATCAGACTCCCACAAGCCTCCCCAACCATTCACCTGCCCAAATCATCCCATGGCCAGGTACCAGGCAATGAGATACAGCCCCTGCAGCCCAGAGCCCTTTGGAATTATTTAAACCAGACAATCCTAAGTCTGTCTATCCTGCCTCACCTGTTCCTTCTCATAGGAACTGTAATAAAGGCTCTTGTCCATGTTCTCCTCCCAGTCCCTCTGCTTCCTGACCAACCCTGGCACTTTCCCAAAGGGCCCTGTATGGAGTGGCTGCCTCCTCCTCTTGGGAACTGTGAGTAATAAACCATCCTTTCAATGGCAGTCATCTCCTGATCTGCTGAACTCACTATGCCTGAATAATAATAAAACCTACAATTTAAAACACTCACATCCCCATAAATTCTGCTGATCTTCATGCTCATGTGAAAGTTTGAAATCATGAAAACTTTCATGCATTTTCCAGCACAAGTGTGTAGAGAAATGAAATTGAGAGGGTAAAGCACTTGCTTTAGAGTCAGATTCTGGGGAATTAAATTTGACTTCTGCCTCTCGCTGCCTGGAGACCTGCGTGAGTTACTGAATCCTTCTTGCTTCATTTTTCTCATCTGCAAAATGGAGGATCAACAAAGATCTATCTCACAGGACTGGAAAAATACACCAAAGTATCTGTCATACTATGAGTACTCAAAACTGTTGTTGTTGCTACATTATTCTTCCTCGATATGTGGTTATCTGGAATTTTTTGTAACCAGTAGGCTAAATCTTATCTGAATGAAGATCGCCATTTTCCATCAATTCTTTCAAAGATTTAGTTTGCGTATGGCATTTAGCTTTACATATGGTCATTAGAACACGCATAGAACTTATTAATCATTAAGATCTCAAAACCTTTAGATTAGAACTTGACTTAGACCGAAAGCAGCATTTTCCTAACTTGAGCACTGGGGTACCCCAAGAACACCTCTGCAGAACCTGGTTAGATAAACCCTACATTAAAAATTAAATACTGTCCGTTGAAATGACTGCTTCATGCTGACAGAATTACAAACCCTAATACAAGTGGGGGCCCTATAATATCATATACATGGAGGTGTTACCCAAATAATCAATCACCTCAATATAAATGCACACATGTAAAGGCAGATAGATTTTAAGTGAAGCCACAAGAGAAAAATCTTCTCAAAGAGAGATTCCCATGGATCCCTAGAGAATGTATTCATCAAGCAATTTGGATCAACTTACAGATTCCAAGAAATCTAAGGTGAAGCCATGTATTAGTCCATTCTCACATTGCTATAAAGAACTGAGACTGGCTAATTTATAAAGAAAAGAGGTTTAGTTGATTAACAGTTCCACAGGCTGTAAAAGAAGCATGGCTGGGGAGGCCTCAGGAAACTTACAATCATGGTGGAAGGTGAAGGAGAAGCAGATATGTCTTGCACGGCCAGAGAAGGAGAAAGAGACAGTAGGGGGAGGCGTCACACACTTTTAAACAACCAGATCTCAAGAGAACTCATTATTGAGAGAAAAGTAAGGGGAAGTCCCTCCCTGTGATCCAATCACCTCTCACCAGGCCCCTCCTCCAACATTAGGGACGACAATTTGACACGATATTTGGGTAAGGACACAAATTCAAAACATATCAAGCCACCTCTATAAATAAACAGCTTTCTTCTAGATGCACTACTTTTATTAAAGTCAGCTTTCTGAGCTACGAAGTGTATCTGACTCCCAAGTTGTAAGTCTTCAGTCTCTGGCAAGAGAGTTTATGTAATTGCTAGTGAGAAAGGATTTGCCTATCCCATCACTGAGACCCCCAGGGTCAACTTCAAGGGTGTGTGGTCTGAGCCCCGGACTCAGAAGGCCCCTGTTGCTCTGATGAAAGTCTTAATTTATTTTGTATAAGGTACCTTGTATTTTCATTTTGCACTGGGCCCCTCAAATTATGTTCAGTCCTAGAGATCCTCATTTACTGCCCAATGGCTAAAGGGCATGAGCCGGGCTGACAGCAGCCCTGGAAAGCTGCCTTGAGGATTTGCACAACACTATCATGGCACCATGACAGGTAGCAGCAGGTTCCTTCTTCAGAGAACCACTCTGCAATAGAAATATAATGAGCAAATTTAAATCATAAAAAATTCAGCTCATATCAGGTTAGAAAAGATGAGCCATCATAATTCAATTGGAAATAAAAGAACAAAAGGAAAATGAATGGCTTGCATTTTTTTTTTTCAAACCCTACCAGCTGGCTGCTCTCTCTTGTTTATCTTGGCCTCTCATTCTTTATTTGGTAGCAAATTAATCTGGGTAGTGATCCCTATCGTAAGTCTTCCAAGTAGCTTAAAGGGCTGATTTCATTATGACAGTCTAATCCTTTGATGCCTGCAGAATCCAGAGTTGGCAGACAACAAATGCTGCCTGTTCTCTACGAGGTCAATGGCATAGGGTACCTAATGTCCTGTATATAAACGAACAACATAGGTCAGTCTCAGCCCCAAATCTTTCTCTTTGTCTTTAGCATTGGAAATTGTGAACTGGATCATTCTGGTAATCAAAGATCAGGCTGGGAGTAGACACAGAGATGAGTTTTGTCCTTAGCACCTTCCTGTCTCTTTTTGGGATCCCTGCTTTCTTGTGGGCTGCCTCTAACCTCCAGGAGCCTATGTCCTGGGATAATGCTGCTGTGTCTGATACTTTCTTTCTCATGGGATAGCTACCTGCCCTCAAATCTCTTGCTGGTCAAACCCTACATCCTGTAGCCTCAGGGCTCTGACCTAAGCCACTTATCCTTGGGAAACATCTAGGTAAATATTACAGCTGATGTTGCAATTGTGCTCAAAGAATGTTTGCATTTCATAAAAGAGGAGACTCCTAGATACTAACACCCTAATCCACAAGGAATACTCCCACATGTAGACATTTGGATACCAGTAAATAACAAGGACATGATTTGGGAGTAACATACGCTAGGAGGAAGGCTGTGGATATTTACTTGGGGAAAAAAATGTTGTCTTTTGTTTAAATATTGCTTTGAAAACTTATGTTGTCAGGAAAAAGCAAGATGGTTTCTGTAGCTTAGGCTGTCTCCACATTTTCCTTGCAAGCATTTTGCTAGCAATTGAGGTAATCCAGCTGGGGCCCAACAGGAGTGTGGTCTAACTTCCCATAGACATATCTAACTGACATTGGCATATGGCTCCACTGATTTCATGTTTTAAAGAGAAATAAGAAAATAAAAACTCTTTATTACGCCGAGCATCAGAAACATCAGAGAATAAAGAAAATTATTCCCTAATCGAGTATTTAAAAGAGGTCAACATCAAAATATAATTTAAACTGTTAGGAGAAATTGTGAAAGATGTTAAAATGGGCAAGTGGATAGTGGGGTGGCACCTTCTGCATGGGCTCTGCCTTTTGTTGTCTTTGAGTTACTTCACACCTCCACAAAAACTGTCATCCAACTGGTTCCTGCCAATAAAAGCTCAAACAAACTGTACCCAGTGGAGATATAGTTCACAATTGCCCTGGAAATACTGACTAATTTTGCATTTATTTATAAATTTATTTCAGCATTTATTTCCTATGTATGTGTATATGCGTTTTGAATTCTTCTTTGAATTGACTGTAAGATCTTGGTTCCCTCATTAATGAACGGGTTACATCTTTAATATGTGTTTATTTAAACATTATATGAGTTGTTGTTTTATCTTTTTTAAAAAATTATCTTGTATAGGATTCCTGCTCAGTAATCCAAGATGGTTGTGATGAAGGCTCAGTTTTTTTTTTTTCCAAAGTTGGTGCCAATTTATTCAGTCAAACTTATCTGGAAATTCTGTACTTAAAATTCTAAGTCCTACAAAAGGACAACGGCTCCTCCAGATCTGTTAGCTGCCAAAGACCCTGCAATTACTCGTCTGTAGCCACAGAGTGAGAAATTCACAGTAGGTTTGTATGTGTTTACTTGTTTTATATTTGTTTTTATTTTTGTTTTTGGTGGATACCTTTTATCAGATGAAAAAGTCTCCATCTGTTTTTAGTTTACTTCCAGTTTTTACAAGCCATAACTATTCAATTTTATTGCCTTTTTGGCACTTTTTGAGGTGATCTATGGTGTGTCTACATTACTCTATTAATGTAGTGAATTGCATTAGTAGGTTTTTCTGTGTCAAGGCAGGCCTCATTCCTGAGTCATGATGTATTTGGGGTTTTAAAATGTTCAATTTATGAATGCTTTATTTAGAATTTTTCGTAAAATTCATGTAATTCATAAAAAGAGATTTAAACTTTGGTATCTAGGTTATATTAACCATGTAGAATAAGTTAACGACTTGTCCCAGTTTTTTTTCTAGGCTAAGAATGAGTTTGTATATAATACTTTGACAATTAGTGGTTTATTCACATTTTTTCTTGAGTTAGTTTTGTAAAATTATAATTGCTAGAAAATTGTCTAAACTAAGATTTAAATTTATTGAAATTATGTTTTCTCATGATATTAAAAACCTTTACTAATTCTGTATTAGATAACTTTTTTCATTGTCAATATTATTTTGCTATGTCCTCTCTATTTTCTTCTGGGATAATCACACCAGGGGCTTGTGCATTTTGCTAATCTTAAAAAAAAAAAAAAACAGCTTTTTCTTGATCTTTTGTCTTTTTATTTTTGATTCTTGGATTAATCTGAGTTTGTCTTCTGTATCTTGTCTGTAATAGAATACGAAAAAATAGCTCTGTGCGCCTTAAAGTATGTTCTACTTAAATCTCATTATGCAAACATGATACAAGCTCAAGGTCAACAAATATCTAGAAGAGGATTCTTTTCATTTTGATTAATATTAAAGTACAGTTTGATGAAAATTACACATTCAGCAAATGATGGCTTCAGTAGGGCAAGGCTTGCATTGGAAATGTCATACCTCACAAGACAAATAATAAAAGCAGGCGAGTATTAACTGAAATTGTGTATACATATTCAAGTTAGTAATATAAATGCCCATTTTCTGAATTTATTTACTTGACATTCATTCTACATGTATTTTTGGAGTGTTATCAGAGCACCAGAGGCTCACTGGTGAGCAAGACCAAATGAGTCCCCACCCTCCTCAGGTATGCATTTTATGAAGAGATGATAAACTAGAAAACTTTAAATGTGTAATATAATCTCAGATACAGATAGGTGGCTTTGAAGAAAATACACCTGGGTAAAAGAACGGGGGATAAGTTGTTTTAGATTCTCTCCCAATGTTGATGGATATCTCGTTATGAATATACTTTTACATGTTTATGGAATTTTTAAAGCATGCCCAGGTAGAGTCAATAAATATAATAGTGGTAGAAAAGGCAGTTGAAATAACAAAATTCTATGAATTTTTATAGAGTTGGTTAACTTGTATTAATCTGAGTTTATTTTTTGTATCTTGTCTATAACACAGAACACGGACCAATAGTTTTCTCCATTTGATTTTTTTTTTTTTTTTTAGAGATGGCGTCTTGCTATATTGCCCAGGCTAACCTCAGATTCCTAGGTTCAAACTATCCTCTGACCTCAGCCTCCTGAATAGCTGGACCACTGCACTCGGCTCCATTTGATTTGAGGACAAGAAAACAAAGTAGACATCATTATTAAAGAGCATTCTACAGTATCCATTTAGTAAATTATGTTGTGTTCCAGCTAAATACCCAAAGGTATTATGAGTTAAAAGGAAAAATCATGGAAATGTAATTATCATTGATGTGATGGTCATGTAACAGTCCCATTCACTGTACACATGTGAACAATAGTCAGCATTTCTCTTGCTTACTATGCACTGAGCACTTCTTCAGAAGTGGCTCATCTAGTCCTTCTAACCACTTTGCCAAGTAAAGACTGCTATTACTCCGTTTTACAAGTGGGAATGTGGAAGCTCAGAGAAGTAGCTTAGTCAAGGTAAACCAACCCCCCACCACCACCTCTTCACACCCGCCCCCTACCTGCTTAGTAGACAGGAGGGAAACCTGGGCCAGGTTTTTGCACTCTGGCAGTCTGACACCAGAATTTCAACTCCTACCATAATCCTAGACTACTTCCCCATTTGCTTAATTTGGATTAAAAAACAGACTTTTTAGTGGAATTTCTTCTTGGAAAATTGCCACAAGTGTGAATAAGCAAAAGGAGAGCCTCTAAAGGTTTGCCTAGGGCAGATGAAGAATTCTGGAAGATCTTTTTTCGCCAAGAGCACTATAAATTGAATGATGCTTAATTGCTCCATTTACATCTTTGGGACTGCTCTATCAACCATGCAGAGGCCTCAGCAAAAGGATGTTGGCTGGAGGCTCAAGTGGTTTCTGCCAATGCTAGTCCTAGGTACCCCATTCCTAGGGGCCCCACTTTTTTTGGCACAGCCTAAATTTACCCACCTAACCCCTCTCCTCCCTACCACCTATGTCTCCTTTACTCTATTCTAATTTTGTCAGAAAGGTATTTTCTGAAGGCAGTTGTATGGTTGGTGCATATGCTAATTAAATATATAATACATAAATATATACTTCTCCTTTAAACTTTATTCTTTTTATTTTTTATTTTTGAGATGGAGTCTCACACTGGAGTACAATGGTACAATCTTGGCTCACTGCAATCTCTGCCTCCTGGATTCACGTGATTCTCCTGCCTCAGCCTCCTGAGTAGCTGGGATTACAGGTGCACACCACCACACGTGGCTGCTTTTTGTATTTTTAGTAGAGACAGGGTTTCACTATGTGGGCCAGACTGGTCTTGAACTCCTGACCTCATGAACTGCCCGCCTCAGCCTTCCAAAGTGATGGGATTACAGGTGTGAGCCACTGCGCCCTGCCTAAACTTTATCTTTATACTTTTTGCCTATATTGTCCATCTTTTCCATGAGGGATATTAAGCCAGCTCTTAACTGACAAAAACCAAAGTTGGAAACAAGGTATTGCTGGTAGTTTAGTGAAACAAATGAAACCAGACTTTCCAAAATCATGTCGCTTTAGTAATTTAAGATGTCTCCTGTCGTGACCCAGTTATTCAATTAGTCTTCCCAACTATATCACAAACTTTGGTTGCAAATGGCCAATTCCCAATGAGCTGTTATCACCTCTTTGTGATCTCAACTGAGACTCAGAGGCAGGAGAACCAATCTGATATCCATATTAGAAGTAAATAAAATGAGATACATTGTCTGGAATCATGCATTTTTATTACAGTTACTAAATTTTAGCAACAATATAAGTGACTTGTGGGAAATGAGAGAATAAAACATTCTCATTTCCCACAAGTCATTTAACCTCCATACCTCTTAGTTTAGGTCAAACACCTCTCAAAAGAAGGAAAACAGTAAATATTTATTGAATTAATAAGTGGATGGATAGATGGATGGAAGGAAGGAAAGAAGGAAGGAAGGAAGGAAGGAAGGAAGGAAGGAAGGAAGGAAGGAAGGAAGGAAAACGGATGATGGATGTACTAAAAGAAGATGAATGGATGATTTAATCACTTAAAATGAATGATTAGGCAGAGTGTCGTGGCTCACGCCTGTAATCCCAGCACTTTGGGAGGCCAAAGTGGGTGGATCATTTGAGGTCTGGAGTTCAAGACCAGCCTGGCCAACATGGCAAACCCCGTCTCTACTACAAATACAAAAATTAGCCAGGCGTGGTGGTGGGTGCCTGCAATCCCAGCTACTCAGGAGGCTGAGACAGGAGAATCACTTGAACCTGGGAGGCAGAGGTTGCAGTGAGTGGAGATCATGCTACTGCACTCCAGCCTGGGTGACAAAGTGAGACTGTGTCTCAAAAGAATGATTAATATTTTGCTAGTTTCACAACTCCATACATCTCTAAAATTCTGAATGTATTTTCTGAGTATCACCTGAACCCTAACTGTGAACTCTACACACAGAATATGAGATGAAATATTCTCTACCTTCCAGGAATCTATATTCCCAATGGAGAGGCAAGTTAAACCTCATTACCCAAAGCATAAAAATGGAAATCAAGTGGAAAATCATGAGACATAAGACTTTGAGTTCCATTGGCATTCAAGGAATAGTGAAATCTGTCCTATCACTCAACATACTTGCTAATTCACTCCTGCTCCAGGAGGATAAGGAGAAAATAGAGCAGGTCAGAACCGGAATACATGGGTTAGACCCTGAAAACAGAAAGAGAGTCAACATCGGTATGGAGGTGGCAGCACGCTGAGTGGGGAAGCTCTGGGCTTTTGTCCCTTCTGGATGTCATCCAGGTACTTAAGTATGCATTAGTCCACTGCAAACCCTAACATTTGAGCTTGATGCCTGTGATGATGAGTTTTATGTATCAACTTGGCTAGGCTATATAATACACAGTTATGTCATCAAAATCATCTAGGTGCTGTGAAGCTATTTTGTAGACAATTTGGTCAGTTGACTTTAAGTAAAAGAGATTCTCCTTGATAACTGGATCATGTGCATGGCCCTCGTTCAGTCAGCTGAAGGCCTTCAGAGCAAAAACTAAGGTTTCCTGGAAAAAAAAAAAAATCTGCCTCAAGACAGTAGCATTGACTTCTACCTAAGTTTTCAGCCTGTTGACCTGACTTAAAGATTTTGAACTTGCCAGCCTCTACAATCACACAAGCCAATTTCTTAAAATAAATATCTTTAAAATTTTTAATAAAATTTAAAATATATATGTATACATATATGTATATATACATACATACATAGGTGTAAGAATACATATATATATATATATATATATTCTGTTTCTCTGGAGAATCTTGTCTTATTTCAATATAAAAGCATTCCTCACAGGTGTGAGATACAGGTGCAAACCCAGATGTGTGTTGTGACTTAATTTTAATGCAGATTTTTTTAGGACAATCTGAGAAGTCTGGTGATGATCTGACCGGGCTCTGAAATGAGGCAGAGCAGGTAAAATGATTGGAAATGAGCTCACGTGTATCCGCCCCCTAGGGATACTTTCTGGCCTTTAATGAACATAATGTTTGGCAAGTTGACAAACGCACTGGACCTCCCTGAGTTCTCAGTGTGATCATGTTCTTGGGAAATGAAGGGACTCATCTCCCCACTCCCAGCTCTTTTCACTCTTCTTTTTCTGTGCTGTAATTAAAGCTTTCCAGTATCAGGGACTTAAATGCTTGATTTTCTTAAGTGAAGGCAAGAAATGTGAAGCACCTCAATTTTAATTAAAAGGAAGGACCTTATGACAAAAGTGAATAAAGTATGGTGCTGATAATTATCAATTTGAAAGCACAAAAATGGTAATTTCTAGTTAGGAAATAAGTACCAGTTCACCCTCTTATTTAATCCATCACATTTTAATTTCCTTCTTCTTTCTATAATTGAGGAATAGCTGCCAGATTTGGGAATAGAGAACTGTATCCTTCTACTGTGAAAGAAGGTGGCTCTTTTCTTAACAGTCACATAAGCAATTAAAGCCTTGGAACTGGGCTCCCTTTGGTAGGTTTTTCTGCTTGCCACTTCCTCATCCTGCCAAAAATAAGGAGGTTCATTAACCTCACACTGTTAGGAAACAGCGTTCATCACTGAGAAGTTGGGAATGTGTTTCTTCCGTGTGCTGAGAATGAAGGATTGCTTTTCCTAAGGTGTTCTCTATGCAGGAGCCTACAGAATCCGAAGTCATCTGACTTCTTCCTTCTTTTAATCATCCCCTGTGACTCAGTTTCCCCACCCAGTACGAAAGATCCTTAATGATGCAGCATAGAGTATCTCCAAATAATAATGCTCAATGCATAGCAGTAAAATAAGCACAACATTTGGGTTTATTTTACAGTGGTGTGGTATTAGAGGTGTTAGGGCTTCTTTCCAGAGCAGGGGATGGGAGTGGAAAGGGAAGCAGTTGGCACATTTGTTCATGCCTTTTCAGTTTATTATGCTGAAGTACAGTAGAATTGTCCTAAAAAATCATGTTAAGTAGCCAACCACTAGGGTTCCCAGATGCCATAACATTTGATAGCTATGATTTTCAACAAATGCAGTCCCTTCTTAGCTGTTGAATTAATTATTGCCAATCAAACTTTGAAAATGTTTAGAATGAAAATTTAACTTTTTTCCCTCCTTTTTTTCCCCCACTTTCAGGTGGTAGTATCACTCAGAGTAAAATCTGGCCATCACTTAAGCATTCTTAGGCAAACATCAGTCTCTCGAAAATGTCAGATGGGTATACTAAGAGAGGGCATTGCAGACTATGAAGCATGAAATGTCAAATAACCTGGCACAGAGTACTAAAGTGACAAACCACACGTAGGCTGCACACAATTTCTCTATTCTGCACTGATATGAGAGATTCTTTTGAGATATACCTTTAAGTCATGACACCATGCTGTTGTGAACAAAATGGGGTTAGAGATTAACTGTGGATTACTGTAAGAAGGAAATAAAATTTCTTTCTTTCTTTTTCTTTTTTTTTTTTTTTTTTTTTTTTGAGCAGGGTTTCTCCATTTCAGTACTCCTGACATTTTGGAATGATTCTTTGTGGATGGGAACCGTCCTGTGTGTTTTAGGCTGTCTAGCGGCAGCCCCGGCCTTTACGTACTAGAATCCTGTACTAGGGGACCCTCCCTATTGTGATAATCAAAATGCCCCCGGACACTACCAGATGTGACCGGGAGGGGTGGGGGCAAGAGACAAAAATCTGTGGCTTAGGACCACTGCCCTAGAATAATATGCCTCAAGTGGAACGTATGAGAAAACAAAGATCAGGGATCCCCTTTAAATTCTAAATACAGAATGCAATTAAAGTTGAAAACATGCTATTCAAATCCCCAAGTATTCCTTTTTTGTTGTTTTAAATGTATTTGCAAACAAACGAGAACATTTATAACTATTATAAAACTCATTCTGAAATAGCAACATTAACAGCATTTGCTTCTGAAACAAAGACATACTGTTTGAATTTCCTTTGCAAATACACACAATAGGCATGTTCACATCTACTTCTTAGGTGGATAAAAAGAAATTAGCCTCAGTAAAATGAGCATAAAATTATCCCCTCATAATAATAAATAAATGATCTCATGTTGCCTGTTTTCTATATAATTATACCTACAGTTATACCTGATTGCCAGTTAATTGATCCCTTTTTAAGCACAAAATCTCCATTGCTCCACTCCCTTGAAATTTCCTTGGCTGTAATATTTTATAGATACTATCAGACATTGCTACCTACAGACAAATTGATTCCTTTCTCTCTACGTCTAGATGGTTCTCTCTAAAGTGCATAGTTGGTTGTTGCTATTTTAATGCTGTTCAGTAAAGAGAAACGCTACACCAACCAAAGGAATATTCTCGCTTCTTAAGCCAGCACAAACCACCAGCATTTGGATGTACATGATTATGCTTTAAATTTCTTAAAATTTATCTGCTGTATAAAAATTCAGTTGCCCATACGTCTAATCTGCAAAGCTTGGGGTTTATAAACGTACAAGCTTGCACTGGGGAAGCCATCCACAAGTTTATACTTAGGGGAGGGGTGTTGCTTCAATAAGGAACGGTACTACAGAGCTTCAAATATCGCACCCCAAGTTTCCATTCCAGCCCTACTTCAACACACACACACACACACACACACACACACACACACAAAACCTTATTTCACCCATTTTCCCAAAAAGGCACTGTAAACAAGAATAAGAACACTTATTTCCATCACCATTCAGAAGATCATTCCCCAGTCCCCTGTGGACCACAGCTCCTAAGTGAATGTGATGTTGCCAAAAGCCTTTCTGGGCACATGTGGCTTGATCTGTCCTGTTGAGATCTGGCATCTCCCAACATGTTATCTCAGATAGAACATCAGAGAGACTCCTGAGACACACAGACACACTGCCAGCATCACACCTGGCCTTTGTTTCCTGCAAGGAACACCAAGGTCATGCCTGCAGCCCAACCATCTGGTAAATCTGACAAGGTAAGCTTGCTGGGGCCTGGAAATTGGGCCAGAGGAGTCCCACATTCCCTCTTCCTGGCATAGGTCCCTAAGCCAAAGGAGCAGTGCCCCAGCCCAACAGAGCTGAAGGAAACTGACATTCACTGGTTCAAACCCCTATTGTCAAAGAAGAGGAGACAGAGACTGGGAAGTTTAAGAAAAGCATTCAATATCCTAGAATTAACAACTCCAGTACAGATGACTGTAGTTAGAACCAAGACATCTGACTTCATTTTGCCTCTTTTTTGTGTGGGCAATGAACTGTTCTGAGACCCACCAGGTATACAAAGATGTATAAATTATGGGCTCTGCCCAAGGAGCTTACAACAGTCTGAAAAAAATAACTCAGAACAAAAGATACAAAGAGACCAAGCCAGTAACTGAAGAAATAACTCAGGAGGTGTTCAATTGTGCAAATTAAATTATATGCATGTCAGTTAGTCTTGTCCAGTGGGACTGATTCATATCTCTTCAGGCTAAGGTGCTCAGGAACGTTTATACAGAGACAATTAAATTGAAACTGGACTTTGAAGGATGAGCAGCTTTTGACCAGGTGCAGAGGGAAAGAGAAGGAAATCCAGATAGGTAAATAGCAAGTTAGGGCCAAGAAAAACAACCCAGTTTGTTGATTTAGAGATATAAGGGTGGTAAGGAACAGTACTCACTATAGAGCAGAATGTCTTGGGTTCTAATTCTATGGCTGAACTTTGTCAGTCCAGTCAGTCATTCTTAAGCAAGAGATAACCCCACAGAGCCTCAGCTTCCTTGCTGTATTTGCAGGTAGTGGTTCCAGCCCATGCAGTGGCAGAGAGGATTCAATGAGATTTCTTACACACCATGCAAAAGGCAACATAAGCCTCTGTCCTTCAAATTCCCCCATTCCATGCTCTGGGGGAAATTCAGAGATCACTCCAAGATTTCTGCAAGTATCCAATGGCTTATATGATTGCTTTCCAGTCTCAAAACCTCTCTCTCCAAGGTCTTCTTCTCTTTTATGTCTCTCCTTTCCTGAGTTCTCTTGGCTCACACTGACCCAGCTTTGAGTGCTATGTGCAGGATGCCACAGTGATCAAGGATGGGAGCAGATGGAGTGTGAGTGTTGGAGGCAAGCAGATATTTGAAAGTTATTGCACTGACTGGATGTACCAGTTTCCTAGGGCTGCCTTAACAAATCACCACAAACTGGGTGGCTTGAAACAGGAGAAAGTTAGTCCCTCACAGTTCTGTAAGGGCCTTCTACATGAAAGCGTTTGCAGGGCTGGTTCCCTCCGCAGGGTGTGAGGGAGAGTCTGTTGTGTGCCTCCCACCTAGCTTCTGGTGATTGCTGGTGATTGCTGGCATTGCTTGACTTGTAGACACGCCAACTCTGCTTCAATCATCACATGGCCTTCTCCCTCTGTGTGTCTGTATCTAAAACTTCCTCTTCTTATAAAGATACCAGTCATTGCATTAGGGCTTATCCTACTCCAGGAAGATCTCATCAATACTTGATGACATCTACAAAGACTCTATTTCCAAATAAGGTCCCATTCTCAGGGTTAGGACTTGAACACATCTTTCGGAAGATGCATTTCAACCCACAACCCTGAAGATAACCTAATCTAAGTCTGCAGTAACAACCATCAGCTATACAGGAAAGTTGGGAGACATGACAAGGTGTCCTGAGGACAAAATCAATTTATTTATTTATTTATTTATTTTTTGAGACGGAGTCTCACTCTGTTGCCGGGGCTGGAGTGCAGTGGCCGGATCTCAGCTCACTGCAAGCTCCGCCTCCCGGGTTACGCCATTCTCCTGCCTCAGCCTCCGGAGTAGCTGGGACTACAGGCGCCCGCCACCTCGCCCGGCTAGATTTTTGTATTTTTTAGTAGAGACGGGGTTTCACCATGTTAGCCAGGATGGTCTCGATCTCCTGACCTCGTGATCCGCCCGTCTCGGCCTCCCAAAGTGCTGGGATTACAGGCTTGAGCCACTGCGCCCGGCCGACAAAATCAATTTATTCTCTTGATGTGACTTTGAGTGACCAGAAGGAGAAAATGATGATGGTAGATTTTGGGCTTTGTTGTGTTTATACGTGACAAAAATCCTGTGTATTACTTGGCAAGTGCATAATACTTTCTCCAGTAGCTGGTACAGTAGTATCTAAGTTCCATGAACAGAGAAACAATTTTGCCTTGTATCTACCCTTAATACGTAGGCTTTCCACAAAATGTACGCAGGGGAGAGAGGAAGGGATGGAGGTAAGGGAGGACAAGGTGAGGTTAGAGAAGAAGGGATAGGCAAGGGTAGAAGAAACGTGGGAACTTAGAAGGTATGATGGCTAAAGAGATTCACATTTGAATCAGAAGATCCACCATCATCAGTGTGGACAGGCATCATCTAATCGATTGAGGGTTCGAATAGAACAGATGGAGGGAGGAGGAATTCTCTGTCCCTCTCTTTTTGAACTGGTCCATCCGTCTTCCTCAGTCCCCAGACATCAGAGCTCCTGGTTCTGGGCCTTTGGACTCTGGGACTTAGACTAGCAGCTCCCCTGGTTGCCAAGCCTTCAGACTCAGACTAAATTGAACCCTCAGCTTTCCTGGTTCTCCAGCTTGCAGATAGCAGATGGTGGGACTCCTTAGTCTCCGTAATCACACAAGCCAATCTCCTCCTACAGGTATTTCTGTCCTGTCTGTTTGTGCTGATCTAACAAAATACCTAAGACGAGGTACTTTATAAAGAACAGAATGATTTCCCACAGATCTGGAGTCCGGAAAGTCCAAGATCAAGGCGCTAGCTGGTTCCATATCTAGAGAGGGCCTGCTCCATCAGTGGTGTTTTTGGTGGTATCCTTATGTGACAGAAGGCTGAAGGGCAAAAGGGCCTAATCCATTTCTTTCCAGCCCTTTTATAAGGCACTCATCCATTCATGATGGAGGAGCCATCATGGCTTAATCACTTCCCACAAGGCTTCACGTCTTAATACCACCTCAATACGGATTACGTTTCAACATGAAATTTGGAGGGGACACATTCAAACCACAGCACTATGTATATCCCATTGGTTCTGTTTCTATGCAGAACCCTGACTCATACAGAAGGGGAAACCATCTTCAGAGTAAATAAACATTCGTTGTCAATAATGCTTTGTATATATTCTTGATTCCAAAGAGCCAGCTGGAAATATGCTACTAGATCTCAGGCAGATCTTTCATATCCTTTTGGAATCTGGAATACAAATGACATAAACAATGACAGAGCTCAGAAGTGGAGATAGAACGGTAACAAGAGGTTTGGGAGTTATTTTTTCTCATCCCCTCTCCTCCCTGGAAGAAGGATGAAATGAGATCCTCGCACACAAAGAATTGCTGGACATTTCTGCCTTAAGTCTTGCCCATAGACAGTGTTGACAGTCCAGGTGAAATGAACTTGAGCTATGGGACTTTCAAGCCCCTGCAGATCCTACCTGTCCTGTGGATGCGTGAAGGGACCCACTGCACTATTTTGCTTCCCCACATCTGAGAAACAGAAGTAATAAAGTCACTGTGGGTTATTTATTTTTCATTGCCTCAGATGAAATTGGACTGTGAATATACTTAGACTTCAGATTTTAATTGTGACTAATTACATACAGACTCATAAAATAGCAAAACAACCCCCGAGGCCAAATTAGAGGAAGGTGGAGCTGCTTTCACAAGGTGAATTTACTAATAGTATTCACGCTTTGTGCCTGCAAGCCGCGTCTACTTATTACCTAGCAAAGACAGGTGTGTGGGGGTAAAGTGGTGCTGTAGGAGAGTGAGTGGGCTTCTATTCTAGCTTCTGAGGTATTCCAAAACAGAGGTCAGCTTGCTAATTTTTTCCTATGAAAACTACAATGCAGCAGAGACCAGAATGGCTATGCAGTGTTCTCACCTAGAGGGCGCCAAAGTGCAGACCAACAACCCCCTCACCCACCAAGGGAGCCACCCAAGTCAGGAGCAGATGGGGAGGTGACTTGGATTACCTATTTCACCATCTTTCTGGAGTTCAGGATGTCTAGACTCACCATTCTCCCCAGCACAGAGTTGCCACTTGTGTGTGTGTGTATGAACACAATATATATGTGTATTATTTTGTATATATATGTGTATGATATTGTACACATATATATTTTTTAAATTTTAATTTTTTTGAAATTTCTGCCTTAACCATCCCAGAGCTGGGTACTAGACAACGAGGGACTATCCCTAGAGCTTAGAGCCCACCAGGATGATTCAAACTAGCCCATCCTAAGCTGCTCACCTGCTTTCCCCAAGGAAACTTCAGGAAAGGTTTTGGTTGAATGCTTTCCCGAGCCCCTGCCTCCTGCCTCCTGACCACTCCGGTGTTTTTTCCCATGTGGTCCTATGTGGCGTGGCGTGCCTCTTCTTTGTAGGACCTGTGAGTATAATACCCTGTTTTCCTGAGCCTCCCCTGTGTCTCCTCCGTGGCTGCATGTGACTGATCATCTCATAAAGAGAATACAAAACAGCCATGTTCATTATTATTCAGCAAATGAAATAAAGATCTTTTGAATGCTTATATGCAAAATGCTGCAGATAACTGTAGAAAATCAAATACGGATGAAAACCTCTCTCAAGAAACTCCAAGTCTTGTAAGAAAATAAAACAAGCACACGAATGACAAGGTGGAAAGTGGTGAGTGCCAGAGAGAAGCACAAAGGGTGGGCTATAGAAGGAGCGCCTCTCACTCATGTCTCTTCTGAGCCATGAACTAATCTCTTGAGACATAACAGTGAGTTCGGAAGGAAGCACATTTCCTAGGTAGCATATAGGAAAACAATGTCATCCCTAAAGAAGTCACTGTAATAGTGGATTTCCAAATGATTTGTAATTTTCTTAAGGTTTTGTTCACTGATGGGCCCATTCACCTGTAACCTGGTACATAGTGGCCTTCAGAAAATATTAGCTGGGATGAATTAAATTGTTCTGTGAAATGTTCAATAGAAAAGAAATGTGGCATCTTCAAGTGTAATAACCACTTATAAAATCCAGTAGTTACTCCCTCCCACACACAAAGTTTAAGACATTTAACAGTGTTATTGAATTTGATATTTTACAAATGCCTTTATCCCTAGAAGAATGAATGATATGGATGCTTTGCAGCCTCTAACTTGATGAAGACCACCACGATGGATCTGTAACCATATATAAGAATGTTCCATGTCAAAAGATAAATCAGAACAAAACAAAAAACAGAAAATAACAAGTGCCATCAAGGATGTGGAAAAACTTTTGTGCACTGCTATTGGGAATATAAAATGGCGCAGCCACCACAGAAAAGAATATGGTGGCTCCACAAAAATTAAACAGAATTACTGTATAATCCAGGATCCCATTTTTTTTGCATATATAGCTCAAAGAACTGCAAGCAAAGATTGAACAAATACTTGTACACCTATCTTCACAGCAGTATTATTCACAACAGCCAAAAGGTAGAGGCAACCCAAATTTGCACTAACAGATGAAAAGAAAAACAGTATGTAGTCTGTTCATACAATGGAATATTATTTAGCCTTAGAAAGGAATTCCAAGACATGCTATTAATATAACATGGATGAACCTTGAAGACATTATGGTAAGTGGACTAAGCCAGTCACAAAAGGACAAATACCGCATGATTCTACCTATATGAGGTACCTAGAGTAGCCAAATTCCTAGAAGCAAAGTAGAACGGTGGGTGCCAGGGGCTTACAGAAAAACAGAATGGGCCATTATTGTATATTGGGTACAGAGTTCCAATTTTGGAAGATAAAAAAAGGTTCTGGAGGTGGATGGTAGAGATAGTTGCACAACAATGCAAATGTACTTAATGCCATTTGGCTGTACACTTAAAAATGGTTAAAATGATACACTTTATGTTACGTATATTTTACTATAATTTTTTAAAAACCAATTTTTTTTAAGTTCCAGGTACACAAGAAGACTGATATTCTCATGTGTATTAATGATGGAAGCAAAATAATCAGTGGTTTGGTATCTGTTCCCCTCCTCTGGTGCAGTAAAATGGAAAATAAAAGCAAAATTAATGTTCATACTTAGAATTACAAGTAAATCTAAATTTTTAAGATTAAAAACAAGGTTAGACAAAAGTAGCAAATCTTGGGGAGCTCTGAGATAGAAATCTCTAAATCTTATATTAAATGAAAAACTTCAATTTTAACAAAAGCAAAAGGAAACCCGAGTTGATGCGGAGATGTTAACAGCTCATGTTCAGCTTACAAAAACTGCTGAGTTGGAACTCATTGCTCTAATCAGCACCTACTAGGAGCCAGAAACCTGGGGTTACACTGGTTTCAAAAGTACATATGTATGTTTATTAGCTTGGCGGGGGGAACACATCTGTGAATACTTTTATTTAATACTTCCTAACCTTCTGTATAATGTCCACTTTAAGAAATTGAGACTAGCTCTGATTTTGCCCTCTTTGACTTTCAGGGTCAACAAGCTTTATTAAGGGCAATTTAGTGTCACAGGAAGAGAAAATTTACAACCCTGATCAATGAGGAATACAGAGGACACAAAGGTAAATATATGTGATGGAGACCTACGCCAAAAATGCTGTATCAGTCAGAGTGCTGGAAAGAAACAGATGGTACACTCAAACCAGGCAAGCAAGCAGAGGTTAATGGAGAGCTATTTACACAGGTGTGGGTGGGGCTATGGGAACCAACAAGAGACACTGAAGCACCCATGCATGGGCAGCGCCCCCTGGAGAGCCATTACCTCCCCTAGGACTGATGGGACTGTAAGGAGAGAGGTCACCAGACCCCACGGAGAGCTAGAGACAACTGTGAGGCAGTGAGCTTCACACAGGAATGTAGCCCCTGCCAACCCGTGGCCTGAGAGGAGCATTGGTACCCCAACCATTCTGTCCTCCTGCCCCAACTTCCTCTGTGCCTCCATGAGCCAATGGGAAGCCAGAGGGTAACAGAGCCCAGGTGAGGCTGTTCATAGAGGTCAGCATTCTGGGGTTCAGAACATGGTGGGGAGGGAGGCAAGGAATCTGAAGGGTCAGACACAGAATGTCAAAAACATCCTTATCTGTGGTTTTCATCTAGTGCTCTTAAACGAGACTCACTAACCTACTGTGTTTTAAAATACAGCTTGCCAAAGTCTATGTTAATATGACTTAACTTTGATGTGTATCTGTGATGGTTAACTTTGTGTGTCAACTTGACTGCACCACGGGATGCTCCTAACCGGTTGAATGTTATTTCTGGGTGTATCTGTGAAGGTGTTTCTGGAAGAGATCAGGATTTGAGTTGGTGGACTGATTAAAGCAGATGGCTCTCCTCAATGTGGCTGGGCCTCATCCAATCCATCCAGGGTCTGAATAGAAGAAAACGGGAGAGGAAGGGAGAATTTTTTCTCTTTGTCTGACTGAGCTGGGATGTTGATCATCTACCCTCTGTGCTTCTGGTTCTCAGGTCTTTAGACCTGGGCTGGAATCTATACCATCCAGCTCCAGCTCTCAGGCCTTTCTTTGACCTTCAACAGCTTTCCTGGGTCTCCAGCTCGCAGAGAGCAGCTCATGGGGCTTCTCAGCCTCCACAATCGCATGAACCAGTACCTGATAATAAATTGGTTCTGGTTTTCCAGAGAACCCTGATTAATACACTATCTGTGCATTCACTTAGGAGAAACAAAGTCATTAAATGTGAAAAAAATAAAATTGAGTCACTCAGAAAAATCACAGTATAGCTGCCCACCACATATCATAAAGAACAAAGTATTCTCAATTATTTAAGAATAAGAATTCTACAAAGAAAATGACTGGTTATCTGCGCTTACACAAAATATTTCATGGAAATTTTATTACCATGTTTTTTTTTTTTTTTAATTTAACCATCATGATGATGTGCATTCATCTGGAGTTTTCAGTTGTTCAGAATTCCCTGTTGGCAGCCAAATTCCTGTCTGGGAAAATGTATGAGCCAGCATTCATCTTCCACGATGACTTTCCAAGGAACCATTACAATTAAGAGAATGTGAGTTACTCATCTCCAATAACTGTACATGAAACAATATTCTGAGGATTTGTTAACTGTCTTTGACAGGAAATCATCTACTCACAGTAGGTGCTTCACAAAAGCCATCTTGAATGAATGAAGACCCTTTCTTACAGTAACAAAGTTGGGTCCAGGTTCCTTCATTTTTGCTCAGCAAGATGATACTAAGGAAACAGGAAATAAGTCATCAATCAAATCATTATAACAAAACGTTCTATTCCATTCCCATAATTCACCCTTCAGTCTAGGGGAACACTGACAATTGCCTCTCCAGCTACAAAGAGACTGCCTCCTGTGAAGACACCTGCCTCACCCAAAGCCACATTTCCTTCCAGGTTGCCCCACCTCCGATGAGTCACTGATTTGCAATCCATAAAGGTCGGCCCTCTTGCCTCAACTCAGCATAGCTCTGACTGATCGTCCTATCTTCCCATCTTCCCATCTCCCTTGAGGTCTGACTGGGGTTGCTGCTGACCCAGTGATATAGGAGTTAAGAAGAAAGTACTTAGGCAGATAATGAGGGTATGGGAGTCCTCAGTAAGGTTTTCCTTTTAATGAAAAGCCGCCCCCAAATCATTTTCTTTTCTAACAAAGAGCATGGAAAATCGAGCTGCAGACATAGACAGAAAGCTGAAAGCTTGCACAGGCGAATGCCGGCAGTTGTGCCAATAAAAATATACTACCTGGGGCCGGCGCGGTAGCTCACGCCTGTAATCCCAGCTACTCAGGAGGCTGAGGCAGGAGAATCGCTCGAACGCAGGAGGCGGAGGTTGTGGTGAGCCCAGATCACGCCATGGTACTCCAGCGTGGGCAACAAAAGCGAAACTCGGTCTCAAAACACAACAACAAAAAACACTACCTGGGATTAGGCATGTTCTAAATGCCTAGAACATGCCTAGAACGGCTCCACTTTTTGCCAGCCCTGCGTACAGTAAGGAGTGGACAAAATGGCGCCTGCCAAGTGGAAAGCCTATTTGCTGACTAAGATTAGGGTGGGGTGACCAGCCTTCCCTGCGCGCTACGTAACGTCGCCCCCGCGCGCTACGTAAACGTCGCCCCTGGTCTAACCAATCTCCGGGCCGTACATAAATCAGACACCGCCTCCTCAAGCCTGCCCATAAAACCTGCTGCAGTCAGTCACGGACCAGCCTTTCTCTCAAGGCTGTCTGATAGCTGGTCTCCTCTCTCTTTTCTTCTGCTTGTTAAACTTTCCGCTCCTTAACTCAACCATATGTGTCCATGTCGTTAATCATCTTGACGAGAGATGATGAACCCCGGATATTTACCACAGACAGCGATGCCGCTTCACCAGCAGTGCACTCTACTTACCCGCTTCCTGATCCTGCCTCAGCTTCTCCTCTCCACAGGCGTTGATCCCAAGAACAACCCGTAAGAAATGTCCTGCACGCTAATCTCCATCTCACAGTCAGCTTCCCAGGGAATGCAGCAATTACGAAGCATTCAGCTTAGTTTTGTTGATTGCTTTATGATTTTGTGTTTTTTTTTTTAATATTGAAATGTAACATATATTCAGAAGTGTGGATAAAGTCCCCATGACGATTAGTTTCCTGTGCCATCATGGGGGCCAGGCTTTAGTGCCGTTTTGTATGTGTGTCTGTGTGGTAAGACGCAGTTTTGCTCTTGTCAACCAGACTGGAATGCAGTGGCGCGATCTCGGTTCACTGCAACCTCCTGTGTTTAAGTGATTCTCCTGCCTCAGCCTCCCAAGTAGCTAGGTTTACAGGTGCCCGCCACCAGGCCAGGCTAATTTTTGTATTTTTAGTACAGGTGGGGTTTCACCATGTTGACCAGACTGGTCTTGAACTCCTGACATCAGGTGATCTCCCTGCCTCAGCCTCCCAAAGTGCTGGGATTACAGGCGTGAGCCACTGCACCCGGCCGTTAGTGCCCATTTATTTAATCAAACACTAATCTAAGTAGTGCTGCAAAGGTATTTTGTAGATGTAGTTAACATCTACAGTCAGTTGACTTCACATAAAGATGACTTTTCATACTGTGAGCGGGCCTCATACAATCAGTTGAAAGCCTTAAGAGCAAAATCTGAATTTTCCTAGAGAAGAAAAAATTCTGCTAAAGACTGCAACATCATTTCCTGCCTGAGTTTCAGCCTGCCAGCTTCTCCTACGGATTCTGGACTTGCCAGCCCCACAACCATGTAAGCCAATATTCTAAAATAAATTTCTTAATATAATTCTTAATGTATATATCCTTTTGATTCTGTTTTTCTGGAGAAATCTGACTTATACAGTCTCTTAACATGATTGTATATCTGTCAATTTTTATATGTTTTGTGGCAATGTTATTAGGTATAAACAAATTTACGATTATTTCATATTAAGCCTGAAACTATTATTATTCTGAAACGAACCACTCTTTGCTTTGATTTTGTAGCTTTTGCTTTGCATAGCAGTTTTACCATCCTTACTTTCAACCTGTCGATATCTCTCTATTTAAAGTAAGCAGCTTGTTTAGCTTTGTTTGGTATTCTGACCCTCTCTGACGAGCTTTATATTTCAATTTGAATATTTAGTCTGTTTATATTTACTGTAATTCAAGGTTAAATCTACCATCTTACTATTGATTCCTATTTTCTTTGTCTGTTCTATGATTTTTTTTTTGTCCTTCCTTAAAGTTTTTGGGTTTATTTAATGTTTTCTAATTACATTTCTTCTTCTATTAGCTTGTTATTTACATGATGTTTAAAAATTGGTGTTTTCTCTAATAAGTGCCACATGCATTCTTGACTTATTAAAGTGCTGTTGGTATGCGTTTTAAAGGCACTACTGTAATTATGTATACAAGTAATGTTTATCTAGATTTACCACATAGACATTCTGACGATTGCTCTGTTACTTCTTGAATTTCCATGCTTTGCTCTACTGTATGCTATTTACTATAATAAATGCATAACGTTTATTGCCTGTAGCTCTAAAGTCAAACAGGCAGTGCAGTTCCAGTTTTATAGATGAGGAAACCAAAGCTCAGGGAAATATAGTGAGAAAGAGTATAGCTTGATAGCTCAAAGCATAAACTCTGGAATCCGATAGAATATTCCACCCACTGATCTTATCATTTTCAGAAAGCTATTTCCTGCTGTAAGCTTCTCTTTGTCTGTAAAATATCAAATAATAATAACAACAACAGTTACGTCATTCTGGTTGTGAGAGTGAATTAAGAAACGTTGAATGTTTCATAAGACGTCTGGCACATTTTAAGAACAATCCACATGTTCACATTGGTTATGATGATACCCAGCACTGCTGTAATACGCGTGTTGTCCACTGCTGCTGCCCTGCCCACTGTGCTCCTTTAAGACAAATGCTGCCTTCTAAAGCATGATGAAGGAGGGAGAATTAAGCAATCATTGAGAAAGTGGTGGCACCACTTTGACCAGGGATGAGATCTGACCCAAGGGCAGCCAGAATATCAGGCAGCCTGTGTCCTTCAAAGTGGCCTGGCTTCTCCAACAAATTTCTGCTCAAAAGAGATTATGGTGACTATCTAAGACCATTAACTCTCTCCCATTAGGATCTGAACAGGGAAAGACTGGAAGAATGGGCCGGTTGGTAGCTATGGGAGACATAGCAGAACATATAAAGAGAAAGGGAACAGTGCCCTGAGAGCAGTGGCCGAAGCACAGCTGGCACTGTATTCTTGCAGCAAATCCTGACTACTGGGTAAGCCTACAAGACTGAAAGGGCTTGCGCAGCACATCTGCCCAGAGTGGTACAGTTGTTAAGTGATGGAGATGATACTTACTCTCAATAGTTCAGACCATGAAGACATGGTTTATCTGCTCTGCCATTCAACCTTCCCCTCATTATCTAGGTTGTCTAGATAATTATCTAGACTGAGATATGGGACAGAGATATGCGTAATGTGCATTTATGTTGCCTCAACTTTGTAAATGGCATGAAATAAAAGCTAAATGGACTATTAGGAAATCAGGTTTTTGTTGTTGTTGCTGTTTAGGACAAACATTTGAATGGAAAGCATGACAGGATTAACGTGTCTAATTTTAATTCTTAGACATAAGTCACTAATATCCTTATTGAAATATGGATTCATCTAGATTGAATTTAATTTTACTATTTTGCATGTAATTACAGAGTCTTGGAAACTGTGGGGGAAAGTGTGCCCAGTCAATCTCTGCTTTCTATAAATAAGAAACCAGTAGCATTTAATTCAGAGAAAGTAAATGTTGGCTCATAAAGGAGCAGAATATTCCTCCTCTGTAAAGTAAGGAATAATAGTGACTGTTACCATTCACTGGACCATCTCACTCCCATTCCCATCGGGAACTCAGGCCTCCCTGAATTCCAAAAGCAATGCCCTGGTGATAGAGAAACTTCTCTGGATTGGAGTTTTGGGAAATGTTATAAATGACTTAATGTATCAATGCACAATAGAAGTAGAACTATGGTATCTTAAGTCTCATTCCAAGAAGAAATCATTCTAGAGGTTGTTGACACAATCACCCGGTGTGTAGTGTAATTCCATTTCTAATCCTGTTCCAATACAAGCCTGGAAACTTAGACCCCCATGGTTAGAAACAATGGATGTTACTGGCAAAAACTGAAAAGCTGACTTTTGAAATATAAAAGATTTTCTTTCATGTTGTCATATCAATTTTCTGTTCTATTTAGCATTGCCTTTATACTTGTAAAACCCTTTTTTCACTCTGAGATACACAAATATTCTGCTGCATATTCTTCTAAGATTTTTATAGTAGCTTATTTTTGACATTTAAATCTTTAATCAACCTGGTATTTTTTGGGGGGTAATGTGTCAGAATACATGTCTAGGTTTACTTCATTTTATTAATGTATGTATTCTTTTTCCAGAGTTTCTATTTCATTTCATTGTTCCAATAATCTATTCTTGTGCCAAAACCACATGTTTTGTCTATATTAGTGTTATGTTTCTATATATAACAGGGCAAATCTCACTGGTTAATCTTTTCTGTTTTGCATTTAAAAAGTTTTTTCTGAACTCTACTTGTGAATTCATTCTTCTAGATGAATCTTAGTTTTACTTGAACACATTTAATAATAAATCTCAGTGGAAGTTTAAGTGCAATTGTGTTAACCCTATAAATGAATTTGTAAAATATCGACATTTTTCCAATGTCATTATTGCTCCTACTACCATTACTGCAGTCTAGCTACCTGTAACCTCCCAAGTAGATAACTGCAGACACATGCCACCATGCCTGCCTAATTTTTTTTTTTATTTTTGGTAAAAATGTGATTTTGCAATGATGCCCAGGCTAGTCTCCAACTCCTGGCCTCAAACGATCCTCCTGCCTCAGCCTCCCACAGTTCTGAGATTACCAGCATGAGGCACTGTGCCCAGCTTTCTTAATGTAGTTATAAGTTTTTTTGCTTTTATTTTTTACTAGCCTTTATATTGTTTGCAAAATTCTATATAAAGCTATTTAGGCACTTAATAGTTTGTGTTGCCATTATAAGTGGAAAATTATCTTCATTAAATATTATGAATAGTTTTATCCTGGTTTTTAGAACAACCAATAAATTTTATACATTCTTTTTGGGTTTAGCCACTTAATTTTTAAATGGGGGAGTGATTTTCTTGGCAGAGAAACATCATGTTTTGTAAATGTTAACCCAAAAAAGGTAAATTTGTTCTCTTTCCTAATGTTGCATATCTTAATATGTTGACTAAAATTTCTAGAATGTTCAGTGATAATGATGGTAGCAATCGCCTGGTTATTTGGTTCTGGGTTTTAGTGAGAACATGTAAATACTTCATTGCTGGGTATGGCTTTGGCTATTAATTTAATATAGAGATTCTGTCTCATATTGAGAAATAATACTTATGTTCCTGGTTATGCTGCCTGCTTCTCGTCACCTCTGATAATAATGAATAAACTAATAGTAGTAGTAGTAATGATGGTAGTAGTAATGGTAGTAATAGTAGCAACTGTAGTAGTAATGGTGGTGGTGGTATAGTAATGGTAGGAGTAAGAGTACATAGTGGTAGTAGTAACGATAGCAGTAGTAGTAATGGTGGTGGTAATAGTAGTAATGATAGTAGTAGTAGTACTGATGATACTACTAGTAGTAGTTAGTAATGGTAGGAGTAGGAGTAGTACTTATAGTAGCAGTAGTAGTAATGATAGCAGTAGTAGTAATAGTAATGGTGGTAGTAGTGGTAATGATAATTGTGGTAATGGTAATAATAGTGGTAATGATAGTAGTAGTGATGGTAGTGGTGGTAGTACTAATGATCGTAATAGTAATGATAGCAGTAGTTATGGTATTAGTAGTAGTAATGGTAGTAGTAGTCTTGATAGTAGTGGCAGCAGTAGTGATAGCAGCTAGCATTTACTGAGCACTCATTAATACTTCACAAACATTTAAAATAAATAATCATCTTAATATCTATAATGTAGCACTGTTATTAATCCTAATTACACATAAAATGCAGAGGCTTAAAGACATCAACTTTCCAATGAGTGCTAGAACTCAGCTTTGACCCTTGGTCTGCAAGAGTCTAGAGTGTGGAACACTGATTTTTGGTTACACAAAGAGCTGTGGTCATCATGCTTCACATGCCCTCTCTCACAGGGATGGCCCACTCATGTTGGCTCTGCCTGTGCCCCCAGTATTATCGCCCATGCAGACGGCAGGCCCCAGGCTCCCTTGCTGGCTGCCCTCTTGTTGTGTTTGGCCAGCGAGGATCACTGGCTTGCTACTGAGGGTGAGGAGAGAGAAGTAAAGGTACTTTAGCCTCTCCATCTGTCACAGGTGTGATAGGCTGGGGCTGGTATTACAGGCAGTAAAGGAATTTACCAAGACAGTTGTGGGTTAACAAAGTCAGATTTCTTAGCTAAAGTACAAAGATATGTTGCAAGACAGCAACAGGCAGCACAGCAGAGAAGTTTGGTAAGGTTATGCTGGAGAGGCTGTGTACAGATAGGGTCATGCTGCTGGGGCTACATGTGGAACAAGGTATTTGGGAACACGATGTTGTGCAAGTAGGTTGTTTGTGGTTAACTGTTTCTCAGAAAAATGGCTTGTCAGCCATCTCTTAGAACAGTGACTCTCCCCAACCCTCATTCCTGTTCCTGCCAGTTAGAGCCCCTTTCTTGTATCTATTACCTTACGAGGACTCCATGTTCCACCCTGACAGAATAACGATGACAAATCTTTGGCATTAGTATGGAGGTCTGATCTTTCAACTGCATCCTGCTGACTGTGGGCACAGTGTGGGCCCTATCTATGATTGTTGGTCTGTTAGGGGACCCTGTGTATTATTATTATTATTTTTTTTTTTTTTTTTTTTTTTGAGAGGGAGTCTCGCTCTGTCGCCCAGGCTGGAGGGCAGTGGCCGGATCTCACTGCAAGCTCCGCCTCCTGGGTTGACGCCATTCTCCTGCCTCAGCCTCCCGAGTAGCTGGGACTACAGGCACCCGCCACCTCGCCCGGCTAGTTTTTTGTATTTTTTTAGTAGAGACGGAGTTTCACCGGATTAGCCAAGATGGTCTCGATCTCCTGACCTCGTGATCCGCCCGTCTTGGCCTCCCAAAGTGCTGGGATTACAGGCTTGAGCCACTGCGCCCGGCCCAGACCCTGTGTATTATTGTCCCTAGTTATGGGACTTAGTCTATTAGATGCTGCTGGAGGATAGAACTGAGGAAGAAAGAGCGTATTAATACGGAATTGGTGTCCAGTGAGTCTAGAGGAGATTCATGGGGTTCTCTGAGGGTGCGGCTGATATCCTTGCATCATTAGGAGTTTGCTGTGGAGTTGCTACATTCTGGAAGAAACAAATTTAACCGGCAAATTAAAGAGACAAAGGACTGAAGAGGAGAAGTAGAAGTATAAATGCAGCTGTCCTAGTAAAGGAAGGAACCATGTAAGGGAGTGGAGAGCAAACTTAGAAAGAGTTACACAACCTCAGATATAAGGAATCTCAAGCCATTTAGAGGAATTATGACAGAAGAGGTCAAGCTGCAAAATACATTGGGGGCAAAGGTCTCATTTGGAAGCCAGTAGGAGTAGTGGCCATGCTGTATTACACAAGAAAATTCGATGTTTCCTTTTGAGGGTCTGGGGGTCAAGTTTATCCCGATGTTTTCGAATGCAGCCCAGAGTTGAGTCTGAGAGAATGGAAGGGCTTTGTCCCATGGGGGGATGGGAAAAGAACGTCTACCGGGGACACAAAGCACAGTTTCTCTTGGGATCTCCATCCAAGGAAAAGGAGTTCCACTTATGTCCACTGAGGAGGCTTGAGAGTCACTTTCCAAAGCAGCATCCCACCTATCGGGAAGGACTTCTCAGCACGAGAGCCTTACACTGGATAGATGAACACAGGGTGAGCAACCCCAGGTCAGTCCAGGTATGAATTACACTGTGTGCTGAATCCAGGTGTAAGGGGAAAAGGTTGAGGGAAGACTCACTGTTCTGTTGCTGTTTGGGATCATCTTGCTTAAAATGTCCAGAAAAGGATGGCTGGCTTTCTTCACAGGAGAAATTTTGAGTGAGAAGGAGGGGGTCTGAGTTCCCCAAAATGTGTGTGGGTTTTCCCTGGTCAAGCTGCCGCTGCCTCTTGCACTACATGTAGGGACCGGGGACTTTTGACCAGAAGGGTTAGGAGAGGACCATCTTCCCTTCCAAGCAAGGCAGCCAAACCTGTTCACTCCTTGGCCTTTAGGCTACATCAGAGAGTGGCCCTGGCCAGTTACTGTCAGTTGCCAGAGGGATACTAGAGTTTGTCCACCAGAAGACGGGAAAGGAAAGTAAACTCTACACTCTCACTCGATCGGACGGTGATGGTCAAACGTCTTTCCACTGGGGCCTTCTCATCCACCAGGGAGTAGCCCCAATTGGGGGCCATCAGATGTCTCCAGGCTTCGATGCTGTCCACTAAGAGGCTGGAGTTGGAGAAGAGGAAAAGGGGTGAATAGGGGAGGGGTCTCCGTATGGACCACCAAAATGTTGCTGGTGCGACTGGCTGGGTCCAGCTTGCAGACAGTGAAAGAATTTACCAAGACAGTAATGGGTAAAGAAAGGCAGATTTGTTGTACAAAGTGCAGAGATACATTGCAAGAGAACAATGAGGAGCACAGCAGAGAGGAGGATGTCTGCGAAGAGTCAGGGACTGGAAGGAAGTTTTATAGGGTTGTGCTGGAGAGGCTACCTGACGATACGGTCACGCAGCTGGGTCTATGTGCAAAACAAGGTATTTGGGAACAGGATATTGTGCAAGTGGGTTGTTTTTGGTTAACCATTTCTCAGAACAATGGCTTGTCAACTATTTCTTAGAATGATGGGTCTCCACCATCCTTGTTCCTGTTCCTGCCAGCCAAGCCTCCTCTTTTTAAATTTTTATTTTATTTTATTTTATTTTTATTTTGTTGAGACGGAGTCTCACTCTGTCACCCAGGCTGGAGTGCATGGAGTGCAGTGGCGCGATCTTGGCTCACTGCAAGCTCCACCACCCAGGTTCACGCCATTCTCCTGCCTCAGCCTCCCAAGTAGCTGGGACTACAGGCGCCCGCCACCATGCCCAACTAATTTTCTTTTTTGTTTTTTGTATTTTTAGTAGAGACGGGGTTTCACCGTGTTAGCCAGGATGATCTTGATCTCCTGACCTCGTAATCCGTCTGCCTCGGCCTCCCAAAGTGCTTGAACTGCAGGCGTGAGCCACCGCGCCCAGGCCCCTTTCTTATATCTATCAACTTATAAGGACTACCCACTCTTCTTGCCTAGGTGTGAAACCTGTAGTAGTAGTGGAGTTCACAATAATAGCTCCTCCACCATAGCCTCCACAGTGGATCTCACCACTAGCTCCTCCCCTTTTTCCTTTTGACCTGGGTGATGACAGCTTATCACGGTTGCAAGCATTATCCCTTGTATATTTCCTTAACCTTGCCATGCCCATTATAAGTTGTCCTTTCCTTACAGTTTCTATTAAAAATCCTTGTGGGGACCATGACTGATTCAGAGTGTCTATTTGTTTTTAATTAAAAATATATCTTGTAAAATGCTGAGAAAATAAAATAGGAGAATATTTCAGTGACCTTGAATTTAGCAATGACTTCTTAGATCCAAAAGCACAGTCCATAAAAAAATCGATACGTTGGACTTTGTTAAAATTTCAAACTTCTGTTCTGTAAATGACACTGTTCAGAGAATGAAAAAATAAGCCATAGGCCGGGAGGATTTTGTCAAACATATGTCAGATAGAAGCTGGTATTTAAGATATCCAAAAAACTCTTAAAAGTCCACAATAAGAAACAAACAGTCCAATTAAAAACTAGGCAAAAGATCTCAACAGATACCTTACCAAAGGAGATATATAGATGGAAAATAAGCATATGGAAAGATGCTCAACATCATTAGAGACTTTCAAATCAAAACGAGATATTACTACGCACCCATTAGAATGACCAAAATTCCAAACATCAACACCACCAAATTCTGATTAGAATGTTGTGCAACAGATCCTCTTACTCATTGCTAGTGGGAATGCAAAATGGTATGGCCACTTGGAAAGTGATTTTGGCAGTTTCTGACAAAATTAGGCATACTCCTACTCAGTAGTAACACTCCCTCATATTTACCCTTATGAATTAGAAACTTACATACAGACAAAAACCTGCACATGAATGTTTACAGCAGCTTTCCTCTTAACTACCAAAATTTAGAAGCAACCCAGATGTCTTTCAATAAGTGAAGGGACAAATAAACTATGGTACATCCACATCCATACAATGGAATACTATTTATTAATGAAAAGAAATGAGTTATCAAGCCACAAAAGACATGGAGGAGGCTTAAACACATGTCGCTAAGTGAAAGAAACCAATCTGAAAAGGCTGAATATTGTATGATTCCTACTCTATGACATTTTGGAAAAGGCAAAACTTTGAGGACAGTAGAAAGATGAGTGGTTACTGGGGATTGGAGGACAGGGAGAGATGAATAGGTAGTACAAGGGGGATTTTTAGGGCAGTGAAACTATTATTATATGAGATACTTTAGTGGTGGGTACACATCACTATACACTTGTCAAAACCCCTAGAATGTATAATATCAAGAGTGAAACCTAAAGTAAACTACTGATTTTAGTAATAATAGTGTATCAATATTGGCTCATCAATTATAATAAATGTGTCACATCAATGCAAGATATTGATAATAGAGGAAACTGTGGTAGGGAGAGGGAGTATATGGGAACTTTTTATTTTCTACTCAATATATCTGTAAAGCTAAAACTACTCTAAAAATAAAGCTTATTAATTTTTAAATGTATCTTAATTATTAATGTGTTTTCAGCGTGGGTAGAAGTAATTGTGTAGTTTTACCTTTGAACTGTGGCTTTATCAATTAAACTGATAGGTTGCCTAGTGCGAAGTGGGTCTGTATACCTAGAATAATTCTACTTAAAATGGTATGGTTTCATTTTTATTTAGCATTGAAATTGATTTTTTAGAATTTCCTTTAGAATTTTTGCACCTATATTCATAACTGAGAGTGTTGCATGTGCTATTTTTTTTAGTTGCATGGTTGTAGTGTTTTCTCAAGCTTGGTAACAAGTTAATCTAATGTCAAAAATAAATTGAGATTCAAATATAACCAAGTATTATGGATATGCACTCTATTATATATAGCATAAAGTAGTTTTATATGATACAACCTAATCTTATAAAATCTTGGAGTAAATTTTAAAATTTCTGAATAATCCTTTTAGTAATATGCATAGTAATAGGCTTCTTCAGATATTCTGCTTCTTAGGTAAAATATTATAATTTATATTTGGCCAGAAATTATATTTTTCATTAAAGCTATCAAATTTATTTATAGAAGGCGTATTTTTACCGTTTCCCTTATTTTTGTAGTTTCCTTTGAATCCGTAGTCATATCATTTTTTCACTCTCGCATTTGTGCTTTTTAATTTGAATCAAATTTATTTAATTAAAATAATAAACACTGAAAGTAAACACATGTCTTTTGTTGGGTTTTTATTATTAAAATAACCATCTTTAAGTTTTATTAATCTGTCAATTTAACTGTTTTCCCTTCTTCCGATAACTTAATTTAAGCATTTATTTTTGGTAACCCAATCTCCTGTGAATCTTAAGTTTTGTTATTTTTTTAATTTCTTATGATGAATAAGTAGTTTTAAAATTTTTTAAGATTTATTATTTAATAATGCTATTTAAAGGTATGAATTTGCTTTAGAAAAGAAACTTGACCTCATCTGCTAAGTTTTAGCGGTTTAACTGTAATGTACCTTAGTATGATTTTCTTTTTTCTTAATCTCTATTTGGGGTTTACTGAGCTACTTAGGGTTTCTTGAATTTTTGAATTGCTGTGTTAATATTTTATCCATTTTGGCAAATGCTTTGCCATTAAATCTTCAATTGTTGTTTTTGGCCCATTGTCTCTCTCCCACTTCCTCTCAGTTCTAGTACACATATGCAATTTTACTAAGACTCATCGTCTTTGGTGCTTCCTTGTTTCTCAGGGAAGACCCTTCAAGGATTTGGGCTGAGAGACTAGTGGGTAACTCTCCCTCAAACATGGAAGACTGTGGCAAATGCACTTTTTAGATTTGAGCTTGGATCTTTAGCTCCCATATCCTGCAGCTTTAAATGTGGCAAAAATCTTGAAGGACCAATTGGCAGGCCCTGTCCCTCTGGGGAAACACAGTCTCTCAAGCACTTGGAGAATAAAGCATTTTACTCTGTCTTCTAGAAACCCTTAGCCTAGCTCTTGAGTCCTCCATGTTCATGTCCAGCACACAGAGAATTTCTTGGGGAAAACAACAGTTAAGTCTGTTCTTCTCAAGTTACATAATCTTTTGTGCCCGTACCAGCCCTGAGTGACCAATAAAAACATCTCTGGTTTCTCTCCCTGGTGTGGGCCAAATCTGATCATGAGTCCTTATTAAACATTAGCAAAATTCCTGCTGCCCTAGAAGTCTCCTCCTGTGAAATTCCAGTTCATTTAGTTATTGTTTCTGCAACTTTATGGTGCCTTGAAACAAGATTTTGGTCATTTATCTGGCTTTTTGTCCAGTAATTGTGTTGGGAACATTAGGCAATCACAACGTCTACATTCCACTTGGAAGTTGAAGTCATAGCACAAGTTGTTTTTTTTTTTTTTTTTTTTAATGGGTGACACAATCCACCCATTTAAAGTATATGATTCAATGCCTTTTAGTATATTCACAGAGTTCTGCAATCACTACAACAATCAATTTTAGAACATTTTCACGATACTACAAATAAACCTTGCACCCCTTAAAAATCACCCTCAATTACTCCAGCCCCTGTAGCCCAAGGCAAGCATTAATCTACTTCATCTTATATATGTTCCTTTATTTTGGAAATTTAATATAAACAGAATCATACCCTATGGGGTCCTTTGTGACTGGCTTCTTTCACTTGGCATCATGTCTTCAAGATTTGTCTCAATTGTAGCACATGCCAGTACTTCATTTCTTTTTTATCATGGAAGCATGTTTCATTACCACATTTTTTAATCCATTCATCAGTTCGTGAACATTTGGGTAGTTTCCACTTTTTGGCTATTATGAACAATGCTACTATGACCATTTGTATACAAGGTTTCATGTGGATGTATGTTTTCATTTCTCTTGGGTATATACCTGGGAGTGGAATTGCCAGCCTGTTTTCCAAAGTGGCTGCACCATTTTAGATTCATAGGAGCAGTGTATGAGGATTCCAGTTTCTCCATCCATATCGTTGCCAACACCTGTTTTTATCCATCTTTTTTGTTATAGGCATTGTCACGAGTGTGAAGTGGTATCTCATTGTGGATTTGATTTCAATTTTGCAAATGGCTGATGATGTCAAGCAACCATTGATGTGCTTATTGGCCATTTGTATATCTTCTTAAAAGAACTGTCTATTCAAATCCTTTGCTAATTTTTAAAAGTGAGTTATTTGCCCTTCTGTTATTGAGTTGTAATAATTCTTTATATATTTTAGGTACAAGTCCCTTATAAGAGTGGTCCCCAACATTTTTGACACCAGAGACGAGTTTCATGAAAGACATTTTTCACAAAATTGGAATTGGGGGTGGGAAGTGCAGGGGAAGGGGCATGGTTTCAGGATGAAACTGTTGCACCTCAGATCATCAGACACTGGAGTCTCATAAACTGTGTGCAACCTAGATCCCTCGTGATGCGGTTTAGGTTGGCTGTGTCCCCACCCAAAATCTCATCTTGAATTATAATTCACATAATCCCTATAATCCCCATGTGTCAAGGGTAAGACCTGGTGGAGGTAACTGGATCATGGGGTGGTTTCCCCCAAGCTGTTGTTGTGATAGTGAGTGAGTTCTCACAAGATCTGATAGTTTTATAAGTGTCTGGCATTTCCCCTACTTGCACTCACTCCATCCTGCCGCTCTGTGAAGACGGGGAGTGCTTCTCCTTTGCCTTCCACTATGATTGTAAGTTTACTGAGGCCTCCCAAGCCATGCTGAACTGTGAGTCAATTAAACCTCTTTCCTTTGTAAATTACCCAGTCTCAGATATTTTTTCATAGCAGCATGAGAATGGACTAATACACCTTGCAAGCACAGTTCGCAATAGGGTTTGCACTCCCATGAGAATCTAATGCCACTGCTGATCTGACAGGAGGCAGAGCCCAGGCAGTAATGCTTACTTCCCTCAACTCATCTCCTGCTGTGCAGCCTGGTTCCTAACAGGCCAGGGACCAGTACAGTCTGTGGTCTGGGCTTGGGGACTCCTGCTTTATAAGACACATGATTTATAAAAATGTTCTCCCATTCTGTGGATTTTCCTTTCACTTTCTTGATGGCATTCTTTGAAACACAAAAGTTTTTAATTTTGATGACGTCCAATTTATGTATTTTTTTCTTTTGCAGCTTATACTTTCAATGTCTTATTTAAGAAACCATTGTCTATTCTAAGATCATGAGGATTTATGCTTATTTTCTTCTAAGAGTTTTAGAGTTTTAGCGCCTCCATTTTGGCTAATTTTTGTATGTGAGATAGGACTTCAACTCATTCTTTCGTGTGTGGGTATCTAGTTTTTCCAGCTCCACTTACTGAAAGGCCTTTTGTTTTCCCATTTAATTGTCTTGGTACAGAAATTTTAACATATAGTTTTACATGGTCATTACTTTCTAAATGGTTCATAGTAGTAACTTTCATTTTCTTTCTCTTTTTAGCTAATATTTACAAGGTTTTCTTTTTATTCTAAAGTTACTGGATTTTCTGAAATGTTTTATTCCCATTAGTTTTTATTTTTATTACATAGTCATGATAGAGTGTGTCATGTACAAATAAAATTTTTTTAAATCCTGTAGACTACATAAGATACAGTTTTTGTTAAGGTTTTCCAAAATCTTGGAAAGGTATATTGTTTAATATACACTAATTAAATCTAATTAATGACATTGTTAATGTCCTCTACCATCTTAGGTATATTTTTGGTCATCTTGATTTATTTTATTTATTATTATTATTTTTTTTTTTTTTTTGAGGTTGGAGCGAGAGTTTAATGAGCAATCAAAGAAAGCTCTCCACCACAGACAGGGGGCCCGAAAGAGGGTTGCCCTGTTTTTGGTCTTCTTGATTTATAAATACTAAGAGCAAAGCACTGAAAGTTATTTCTTATCCCTTGTATTTCCAAATACTTTTACTTATTTTAAAGATAAATGTTTAATGAATTAAATTTTATGACAATTTTATCATCACTGTGATTTTTAAAAATCTGTCCATAAAAAATGACCATCTTTGCATCATCTAATGCTTTTTTACTTGGAATTCTACACTGTTACTTTCTTTTGATCTGTGTTGTTTGAGATATCTTTTCACATGCCTAAATTTTTAATTCTCTTGGTTATTTTATTTATTGTATTAATTTTTCCCTTTAATAAGAAAGGTCAAACATTTTATTTATTTATTTATTATTTATTTATTTATTTATTTATTTTTTCCCTGAGACGGAGTCTTGCTCAGTCGCCCAGGCTGGAGCGCAGTGGTGCGATCTCAGCTCACTGCAAGCTCCGCCTCCCGGGTTCACGCTATTCTCCTGCCTCAGCCTCCTGAGTAGCTGGGACTACAGGCGCCCGCCACCAGGCCTGGCTAATTTTTTTGTATTTTTAATAGAGACGGGATTTCACCATGTTAGCCAGGATGGTCTTGATCTCCTGACCTCGTGATCCACCCACCTCGGCCTCCCAAAGTGCTGGGATTACAGGCGTGAGCCACCGTGCCTGGCCATTTTATTTAAATTTTAACTATTTAAATATACTTTTATAATTGATAACTGTCGTATTTTATTATAAATAGTAATAATAATAATAAACATTGTTTGAGCTACGATTGTGAGCCAGACACTGACAAATACTTTTTGAACATTATCTTATTAATCTTCAAAATTAACTTATGGTTAGGTTTGTTATAACCCACATCTTATAGATGAGAAAATAATAGACCTTAGGGAGTTGCCATTTCGTATCTTTTTTTTCCTGCTTGTGCGCTTTCATCTTCTTGTTTTCTCTTTTTGTAAGTTGATTATTTTTAATGTCTTTGTACTTCTAATAACTAGAAAGGTGTATATTTTGTTTTTAATTATCTGGTAAGTTTCTTCAAATCTTAGAACATGCACTTGAACCAATATTTATCTAATTAGTATTGCCAACGTAAGACAGTTTCTATTGATACTTCTTTATAGAAAATTAGGAAACCGGCTGCTTTTTATTCCTTGCCCTTCTTCTCCATCTAATTTTTAACTTTGGTTGCAATAATGTAATATTTTAAAAGTGCATACGTGTGTTTGTGGCTGTGTGTTTGTGAGAGAGGGAAAGACTGGAGACTCTTCTTTTTCAGAAGCATTTTCAAGTATTTACCCTATGGTTTCAAAAGTATTTTCAATAATTGCAACTTTTAAAAATAAACCTGAATGTTCTTTATTGACCACAATTTTCATATTATCAAGTTTTTTACTTTACTCTGATGTAATACATATTCTTTTTTTTTTTTTTTATTTTTCTCCAAAATGGCATGGAAGTGAACTACTTCCTAAAGACTTGACTATTTACTTTTATCTTTACAGATGAGTGAAAATTTGTTTAGTCTAGATTCTTGGGTTACAACCTTTCTTTTTGAAATCTCTGTAAATGTTACTTTTATTTATGTCTGATGTTCATTCCTATGGAAAAGTCTGAGACAAATATTATTTTTATTAAATTGTAGGTAGATTGACTTTTCTGCTGAAATACATGGGGAGTGAGCTTTTGTCTTGAGATTTATGAATTTTACAAAAGTGTGTCCAGGTACTGATCTATGGTTTTAGTCAACTGATAACAGATGAAGTATTTTGATTCACAGATTGAAATTATTCGGGTGAAAACATGTTCTTTTATTTTAGCGTTGATTATTTTTCCTTTTCTATTTGTTATATTAAAACATACAGACGCACAGAGAATAGAATTTATTAGTTCTTTCCTTTATTTTTATTGTCTCTGGATTTTGAGTATTTTCCTCCCTTCAAAGTTTTGTTTTATCTGAGTACAGTGTTGTTTCAGTTTTATGTTTATATCTTAGATCTTTTAGAATTTCCTCTTAGGTATAGTGTGAAGTATGGGTCCACGTTTTTCTCTTACAAATGAAACCAATTATTTCAACACCATTTACAAGAAAGTTCATAATTTCCCCAATAAATAGTGAAAGTTCATAATTTCTACAGTAATTAATGAAAGCTCATCATTTCCCCAAATTTATAAATTCTCAAGTGAAAGTTTGTGTATAACAAAGGATGCATTCATCCTTTATCATCCCAAATTTTTTAAATACTTGGATCTACTTTCTATTCTGTTTCATTGGTCTGTCTATTCATGGAACATTTCCGGAATGGTTTAAATGCAGCAGCTCAATGCTATATTTTAATACCTGATAGGGTTAGGGCTGCCCCCACCCAGTTTATCTTCCTTTTCAGAGGTTTCTTAGCTATTGTCCCATCTTTATATTTCATATGAATTTTAGAATCAAATGTCTAGCTCGAGGGGGGAAAAAAAACCAAACTTGTTGCTATCTTTATTGTGATTGTATTGTTTATTCATTCATTTTGGGAAAATTGGCAAGTTTATAATGTTGACTTGCTCTGTCTATGAACAAGGGGCATTTTCCTTATGGTTCAAGTTCATCATGGGTCTTCCAGGAGCGTTTTCAAGGCTTACTCATGAGTTTTTTTCCATATTTCTTGCAACTTTTTTTTTTTTTTTTAAAGACAGAGTCTTGCTCTGTTGCCGAGACTGGAGTGCACTGGTGCAATCTCGACTCACTGAAACTTCGCCAGTGATTCAAGTGATTTGTCTGCCTCAGCCTCCTGATTAGCTGGGATTACAAGCTTGTGCCACCATACCCGGCTAATTTTTTTTACTGTTAGTAGAGATGGGGTTTCACCATATTGGCCAGACTGGTCTCAATATCCTGACTTCGTGATCCACCCACCTTGGCCTCCCAAAGTGCTGGGATTACAGGCATGAGCCACCACACCTGGCCACAACATTTATTTTAAGTATTTTGTATTTTTTTGTTGCCCTTGTAAGTGGGGTATATTTTTTCATTGCTTTCTTCTACTGGGTGGAGGTGGCCACAGTGCTTCCTGATATGTAATACTTCTTTCTATGACTTCTGGCTCTTGCTATCTTTTCCCCTTTACCAGCAAGCCTCCATGTTGCCTGCTTCTTTCCTAGAAGACTTGCACCTCTGGTCCTTTGAAACATCAAGCCTCTTTCTTTCAATTCCACAGTAGCCAGTGGATCCCTGAGGCCTCAGACCTGTTCTCTATGTCCCATCTCAGGACACTCCTATTTTCTTGGGGGGGATGGTTTCTCTTTTCCTCCATGCTACATCCTAAATGCAGTCACCCCTCTTCTATCCTTGTCCATCTTTGTCTTTAGTCTGGAGTCTGAAACTGACTCTGCTGGTTTGAGAGGTTCTTCCCATTACACATATAGTCTATACTATTCTTTGTCTTCTAGTTTTGTTGTACATGAGGGTTAGGGGTGATATTTCTTAATATCCTCATTGATCAGTTTGCTTTCAAAGGATATATGGAGAGATATACATTCAGGTAGCTACTATTGAAGGTGGGGAGTGCCACCTGCTGCTTTTCAATTTCAAGAGCATATCATAATTGTTTGTTTTTGTTTATGATGATAACAAAGTTGAGTAAGTACTATATCAACACTAAGCAAGAAAAAACCAGTAAGCCTCAAATAATTTGGTCAACTAGCTTAGAAATTAGATATTGATTTAATGCCATTTTTCGTTTGTAAATTAAGTTCTCATTGCAAACTCCATCCTGTAGTGGTTTCTCCATCAAGAGTGGTTCCTTCCCCTTGTCCCCTTTTCCACCCCCAAAACTCTTTAATTAATTGATATTTAGCTTTACGTTACCATTGAAAATTCACTAAGGAATTGCATACAAAGTTTATTAGAGACTATGAACATATTTATGAGATTAAACACTCATTTGTACAACTCTCATTGAAATTAGTGTGGCACATCAAATGATCATCTGTCAGTAATTCTGGCTATGAGGTTGACAAAGAAACCAAGTGATAGATGTATGTATATACAGTAAGATAAAATATGCAGAGAATTCTTTTCCTTACATATTTGAAATCAAGAAATTTTCCTTCAAAGTACGGCGTCAAAAACTTTGTTTTTTTTTTTTTTGTCCGCCAATGAAGGAGATAAATTGATTTTGAAAATTCGAAGATGGAGAAATCTCATTTTCAAAACAACTCGGTGGAATTCAGTTAGCTTTTGATATGTTATTGCCTCTGATGTTTCTAGATGCCTATTTATTAAAGCAAATGCATAGACAAAGAAAGACTATTTTTACTTTATTCAATCAAAGGTGAGCTTAAAGGAGTAAAATAGGTTTACTTCAAATGAGTTTCTACAAAGATGAAGGATTATATGTGTGGGTGGTTCATTTTTTTCCTGAGAAATTAATTACTATCTTTAGTCATATAATCATTATTTTCTTTGAATGTGACCTTTTTCAGCATTCTTTTTGACAAATAAAAATTTGATTCTGAATAATCATTAAGATATCATTATTTGAATTGCATTTAATATTTTAAACAACTGAACTCAACATTCTAGTTTTAAAAATTAATAAACTCAAAAAGTCTGAGATCTACAACAGTAGGATACCTCTTGCCCCTCCCTAGTTCTTTTAATTAGTGATGTCACATTGTAAATTTGCCTTTTTCTCTTATCCTTTGTGCATATAGATGTGTAATTTCTTTTTCTCTTATCCTTTGTGCATATAGATGTGTAATTTCTTGGTGCTTAATTTGTATTTGCATTTTCTTGTATATACACAGAGCTCAGGTACTAAGACTTTGCCCTCATGTCTCCCTGCTGATCTATGGAGCTTGGAGTTCACTTTTTCTCACTGGGACTGTCTCTTCTCAGAGTTGGCCCCAATCAAAAGAGATGGAGAACGTCTGCCTTGTTTCCTCTTTGGTCCATTTTCTGCAAGCCTTTCTCTCTTCCACATTCCTCCTGCTATCAGCTTGCTGCCTCCCCAGTGGGGCTGGAATTTGGCTGAGGTTAGAACAAACAGCCTACCTGAAATCACGTTCGATATCAATAATGTCTCCATACCTTGTGACTTTTTCCAAGTTTTCTAATGCAAGGTCCAGGATCTTTCTGAAAAAGAGAATGTTCAGATAACTAATTTCAATTTCACCTATCACCATTAAATGTGACACTTGCGTTCTCTAACGTCTAGTGCAACATGGTGTCTCTAAATATCGTCAGAACTGCCCATTTCCATGTGTATCTGAAGAGTTGGAATTGGAAATGCCTCCTTTAATATAATTCACCACTTTCTCCAATTAATATTATTTACCACTCTAGATGAGAAAGTGATCCTTCATCTCCACAAACTGGAGGCATATTCCTGCCCTGAGTACCCCACAGGGACATGTGGTCATTCACTACTTGGGGAGAAGTAAAGATATTTCTATGTCCTATATTTCAAACTACTTTAGCCTCTGCTTTATTTATAGGTCAATTTGCTGAACTCCTTAAATCACTCAGGCTAGCCATTTTGGTTCATATTGTTTGGAGATCCATGAAAATAAAAGAATAGATTGTCAAATTTTGTCCAAGATTTCTCCTCAAAAAGACTTCATCCAATACAAAATGTATACTTTGCTAAATAGCTGAATTGTCAAGCATATTTATTTTATGATGTAATTAAGACCAATTCATGGATTTATAAGGAAATCATATTCAGTTCCACAAGACAAAGGACTTTCTAACATCCAGAGCCCTAGAACGTAAAGAAAGTGGATTGAGGATTAATGAGTGCCCCACTAGGGGTGAGTGTGGGTGGGGTTGGGTTCAGCAGAGGTCAGCTGGTCCCTGGTGATTCAGTGGATTCCAGTGCAGCATGAGGAACGTTAAACAAGGCAGGCTCTCAGGTCCCTTCCTTCTCTGACAGCTAAGACTCCGAGATAACCAAGCACAGGACAAAAGCTACATAATGTTTCAGACGAACCAAATAAAAATACCGTTTTCAAAGGTATCCTCAGATGACTCACGTTGAAGGATTCAGATTTAGTCTTGTATATTTTCCCACTGCACACTTGGTTTTATCATTGCACTTGGGTTTATTATTCTTGCTTTGCCTCATTCTTCTTTCTGTCACATCAAAGACTTTCTCATCATTTGAAACAATGAGCAAGAAGAACACAAACGTCTTCCTCATTTCTTTTCCTAACATGATCTCAGGTGGAATGAAAGGGTGTTGGAGGTGACAGCAGATGTATCAGATTTATACTGTTGTGATATGCTTGCAAAATGTCTAGATGACAAGGTGGAAGGGAAATAAGTCTTGCCTACCTCTTTTTCCCCATCTTCAGCACTGCTATATTTTTCTCTCTTTTTTTTGACATTTTTCATCTTTATAAATGCCTAGAGGAGTTTAGTAATAACATAAAGGGCCAGTTTCTACCCTCCTTAGGGAGCCAGCATACTAAGGAGAAAAGTATATATACAAGTACATAGAAATCTTATGCTCCAAAGGGTAGGATAAAACGAAAATAAAAGTAATTTTGAGTAGGAGCAAAAGGCATTGAAAAATGTGTAGACTGCCCCCCCTCCCCCGCCACCAACCCACAGTCTGTCAAGAGCTACCTGTGTGGCTTAGTTTCCTCATTTTTAAAAAATAAATAAATAAATAAATAAATAAATAAATAAATAAATAAATAAATAAAGCCCTGAGAATCTTCCAGTTTCAACATGCAAATTTTTGTGATTTTATGAGTTGCCCGTATTTGTGGTCAGCAGATCAATAACTAGCCAGAAGTGGGAAATATATGGAGGTTGTTCTAATCTCTGGAGGCCTGGATCCCTCCTAAGACACCCCTGATGGCCACAATCAGACTGAGCCTTCTGCTGGACAGACTGCTATCCTCCTGCAGCATGGTATGCCTTAGCTTTTTATGCCTCAAAGCTATTTTTCAGCACTTTTCTGCTGGCTTTCCTCCTCCATAGAGAATGGGCAGATAGAGAAGTCAATACATCGGCATTTCCTTCCTCTTTGCTAGTAACACAAAAATGGTTTTACTAATAGCAACAGGTAGATGGTGCCTTATTTATAGATTTTTCTTTTTCTTGCTTAGAAGCTGGTGAAGGCTCTTGGGTAAAGGAAATGACTTAGGACATTTGGCTCCCATTCTGACATGTAAATACTTTGGAAATCATCGTTTTATTCTTACAACAAAAAAGCTGGACTTTTTCTTGGAAAATCAATTATATTTCTTGGAACAATGAAAGAATTGTGGCTTTAGGGCAAACTGCCATCCCCAAATCTGGGGAAATATAGCCAAATCTGCTTACCTGGAGCAGAAACCACATGAGGCATAAACTCATAGGAAGACTCAAATGGAAATTTTGATAAACCAGGAGTGTAGACTAGCATGAAAGTCAGAAACTTCCAGGGGTCCCCAGTCCTCAGGGACCCCATACAATCATTGGCTTTACCTCTAGGAAATTCACAGGTTCTCAAGATGAAGATCTGAGAGATCCCTTCAAGGTTCTGGCAAGAGAAGGGGGAGAGTAATCTTTGTGAAATGTGTCTGCAACAAAAGCCTATGCTCCAAGAGAAAAGACTTTGCCAGAGTCATATTCCAGTGGAAAGCACCCCCCGCAAACTTTCTGTCTACTTTTATAGGGGGCAAAAGATCCCCATAGTCAACAAGGACCATGGCTTCCAGGAAATAGGTTGGGGAGGCTGCAGACAGGAAAGGGAGTAGGAGGCAGGGGGAAGGGAGAGTATCAAAGGAGAAACCTTGTAAAGGTTATAGCCCCAAGACACAGCCCCATTAAAAGACTGAGATTTATTAATAAAATTAGAGAATACTCCTCCTCCCCTGCACCTTACCATCACATCAACAGGAATACAGTATAAAGAGCAAGCACAGCTGAAAGAGGTGACACAGACTCTCTCTAAGAAGGAGTACTTAGGGAAGCCCAAAGGCAAGAGATGAGACAAAGACAAAGACACTAGAGAAATTTGAAACCTCTGGGTATATTTATATTTGTAACATACAACTATAGCAAACACTAAACACAAACAAACTTCTGGCCAGATGACCATTAATTCTTAAACTAAATGCCAATTTCACTTCCTATTACTCAATACATTGTATCTGACTTTCAACAAAAAATTATAAGACATGTCAAATGACAAGAAAAAAACATTCTGAAGAGACGAAACAAGTTTAAGAACTAGACTCAGATATGAAACACATGTTGTAATTATGGAATTTAAATTAACTATGACTAATATGTTAAGGTAATTAATGAAAAAAGTAGACATGAAAGAACAGGTGGATAATGAAGTAGAGAGATGGAAACACTAGAAAAGTATCAAAAGGAAATGCTAGAAATGAAAAACACTAACAGAAATCAAGAATGCCTCTGATAGGCTCATTAGTGGATTAGACACAGCCAAAGAAAGAATCATTGAGCTTGAAGATAGATCAATGAAAACTTTCCAAATTGAAATACAGAGAGAAAAAAGAATGATAAAAACAGAACAGAACAATTATGAACTGTGGGACAATTTCAAAAGATGCAATATACGTGTAATTAGAATACTAGTAGGAGAAGAAACAGAATGGAGCAGAAGAAATATGTAAAGAAACAATGACTGAGAACTTCCCAAAAGTAATGAAAAACACCAAGCCACAGAGTACACCAAACAGGATAAGTGACACACTAGCAAAATACACATGTAGACATATTATATTCAAACTTCAGAAAACCAAAAACAAAGAAAAATTCCTGAAAGAAAAAAACTTAAATGTAGACAGAAAAAATGCAAACTTCACTGTTTTGCTTATCATTTGAGAGATTTTGGACTTTATTTGATTTAAACATTGCTGGTTTTCTCACTTTGTACAATGAATAGAATAATGTTAAACACTTAACTATAGGTACTATGTTTTTCTTTATGTAAGTGAAGATCAAACAAGGTCACATGTATATGAGGAAGCACCTTTTAATTGCTGCATTCTCTAAATATGAAGAGCTACAATGATTAATGAATTGCATCTTTGTCACCCCTCCAAGCACCTTGAGATAAGCTTTCTCAACAAGGAAAATCTTGAGATGTAGTTTGAATCACAAGGCATTACCTAATGGATATAAAATTGGATAGTGTTTTTGGCTTAGACGGGAGCAGATCTGATGTTTCCAAGGTAAAGGTTAATGGAGAAGGTGAGAAGGGAGTGAGATGCAAGCTCATGAAATAAATGGTTGGCATAGGAGCAACCCAGTTGACATGCATTGGAATCAGGCAGGTAATGCAGATCTATATAGAAAAAAACTCTCAGAATTCCCAGAGAGGTATCTGAAGCCAGGAATTATGAATTTTTAATTTTTTTGAACTTACTAGGGCAAAAATATACCAGCAGCAAAAAGATCAGACAAATAGACTTTAGTAAGAGAGAAACTGAAATAAATAAGTGACATTTGCATTGAGCATTAAAGTTTACAAAACAGTTTCATATGCATTGTTATTCTTTGGGTTTCATAACCAAGAGTGCTTAGACTCTGATAACTTAAGAGATTTTACAACATTGTTTGACATCAATTATGGTTGAATACTTATTCTCCCTACTTTTAAACTCTGAACCAGACAGCTCATGAAAATACGTTTCTATAAGGACAGGAGGCAGTGGTGACAAGCAGAGAAAATTTTCACATAGACATTTAAAATTTCAAGATGGTGCCAAAATAAATTATTTAGCACATGTACCCTAGAACTTAAAGTATAATAAAAAATTTTAAAAAATTAAAAAAAAAAAGACACTGTACATTTTCCCATATTGTTGGTAATGGAATGAGCATTAGCCTTTTGAGAAATCATGGGAAAATTCCAAGAATTTTTTAAAAATCTCCCTAGGATTAAAGGTAATATGCCATAAGATACTTGAACTCAAATGCTGTGGATACTTTTGCTGATGTAGACCTAATTTTCTTTCCTATTGCAGCTGCCTGAGTTCTTTATTACAGTAATTAAAAGGTGGAATCTGAAAAAAAAAAAAAAACAGTTTATAAAACACTTTTGTGCAATGATCTCAGGTAGGCAGTAGTGATTGTACTCATTCTCATTTAGATTAAAAGTCAGGAAACAAATCTGTGAAGTGCCATGCCCATCATGCCACCCATAGATATTGAATGTCAGGGCTGAGATTCAGAGAATTTGAGAGTTCTGACTCCCAACTTGTCTTAGTCAGGTCAGGCTGACATAACAAAGTGTCATAGAGATGGTGGCTTATAAACAACAGGCTTGTGTTTCTCACAGTCCTAGAAGTCCAAGATCAGGAAGCCAGCAGGGTTGGGTTCTAGTGAGGACTCCCCTCCAAGTTTGCAGACAGCTGCCTTCTATTTGTGTCCTCATAGGCGGCAAACAGGGTGAGAGAGCTCTCGGGAGTCCCTTTTAAAAAGGCACTAATCTAATTTATGAGGGCTCCCTCTCATGACCTAATCTCTTCCTAAAGGCCCCACCTCTTATTCGCATCACATTGGTGTTAAGATTCCAATATATGAATTTTAAGGGAACACATTTAGTCCTTTGCACAACCCAGTGTTGGTTTTAATTTGCTTTCCTTGCTGTTATCTTTTTCCTTTCTCACAACATACCCCTCATTTGACCTTCACAAGAAAAAAGTGATGTTCTACTTTCAATCATCCTAACATTTTAATTTCATGGATTCATTTCTAATCAAATCTATTTTTTAATAACTCATTTAAAAAAGAAATTCTTTTTAATTTTCCTTCCTACCATGTGCCTAAACCCGCCTTTAGAAAAAAATTTGTTAAGGTGGCTGGGCGTGGTGGCTCACGCCTATAATCGCAGCACTTTGGGAGGCTGAGGCAGGCGGATCACCCATCAGGAGATCAAGACCATCCTGGCTAATACGGTGAAACCCCGTCTCTACTAAAAATACAAAAAAAAAAAAAATTAGCCGGGCGTGGTGGTGGATACCTGTAGTCCCAGCTACTCAGGAGGCTGAGGCAGGAGAATGGTGTGGACCCAGGAGGCGGAGCTTGCAGTGAGCTGAGATGGCACCACTGCACTCCAGCCTGGGCAACAGAGTGAGACTCTGTCTTAAAAAAACAAAAAAGAAAAAAATTTGTTAAGGAATCTTTGGTGGATAATTGTCTTAAATGACCCATGGCTATTTTAGACACCTGGGATTGGTTCTTCCTTATCCCTCCTCTCAGAAATCTAAATGCAGAGAACCCACTCCCATCAACGATTCTTTATATGTGGCTCCATCAGCTCTATGATCAGTTCTATGGCTCAAAACGCTGTTCTTGCAATCTGGCTGCATTTTACTTCAAATGGGAATCTGGGCTATAAATGACATGCCAAAATTTCTCACATCAGCTACAATCGTGACAGAATTTTTTTTTAAATTTATAGTATATATTGACTCTGTTCTGAAACAAATGTTAATAGAGCTTTTTGCTACCATCGCTCTCTGCACACAGGGCTTTCTTCTGGTTTAGATTTAGCACAGTGATGTTGAGACATAATTGTGCCATCACACCATGGCTAATTCGACATCATTTAAGCTGCACTGAAAAGTTAGATGTTGTTTCTAACTGATTGCATCACTGCACAGTACCGATGGGTTGCATTCCACATTCCACCTCTGAGTCATTGGCCGTCCATCTGTGTTGTCTCAGGCCCATCCTACCCAGCCCTGAATTAGGAGGAAGGCATCGATGTGTGTTGATAGCATATCTTAGTGTCTGAGGTGTGTGAACTTTACGTGCTCACTTATTAATAAAAGGATTAGTGAATGTAGCATCAGCAGGCATTTTGAATGTCACAGATGTTTTCCATGGAGATGGGCAGAACTAATAAAAGCTTACATGGCATTAAATGGTGTTGCCATATTTCATTTCATCTTTTAAATGATAGCTAAACACTTGCAGAGCATTTCAGAGTTTACAAGCTCTCTCTGTTATTTCCTTTGATTCATATGAAGTAGACATGGGGAGAGATTAGAGTTGGGGACAGTTAGATGGAGTTGAGAAGAGCAACACTGAGTTCTCAACCTAAGGGAGAAGGGGATTCAAGTCTGCCAGGACCTTCCTCTCCTCTCCATTGCTCACTGGGTTACTCTCACTTCTGTTTAACACCCTGTAGACAGATCCTCATTTAAGATCATGTTTGTTGGTGCTGTACTATATTCCATTTTCCAACCTCTTGGGTTGTGTTCATTATTAATCTTTTAGGGGTTAAGGACCCATTTGAGAAACTGATGAAAGCTGTTGACTCGTTCCCTAGGAAATGTATACACACACACCTTCCATTTTACATACAATTTCGGGAAATTCAAGACCTCCAGAAGCTCAGTCATCACTCTCAGAGGTAAGACCCTTGGGTGGAGTCAGGACCCCAGACGCTGAGCTATATCCCTATCCATGATCTGTCTTATGAGCTCCAGACCCACACTTCCAACCAACCAACCAAGATGAATAATGTCTTTCCTCTGCCAAGATAACCTCCCTCTTTGGCCCCTTCTTTTCTGATGGTTTCCTTTCATCTCCATCCCCATGCCCCCTGCCTTTGTTCAAGTCCCTATATCTCCCTTGAGCCATCCCTTAATCTCTGAGTCTGTCTCCACCTTTAACTATCACTCCAGTCAACCCTTTGTCTTTCCACCTACCAGAGTCTCTTCAAAACATGAATAGAATGAGGGTCATCCTCTGCTTAAAACCTTTCAGAGGCCCTGTAACCCAGGAGCTAAATGCCAAGCTCTTTAGCATAGCATATAGAAGCTTCTTGAGGGCACAGCCAGCTCTTCCTGCCTTAAAAGCCTTTCTTAGGTCCCTTCCTTTCCATCCGTGCAAGTGGCCTGAGCCCCCTGCCTTGTGAAAAAAACTCTCTGCTGCTTGAGTGCATCGAGCTCTTCCTTTCAGCCACATGTGCACTGTTGGGAATGCTCTGTCAGCCTCACATCCCATTTCTCTACATGTTGAACTCCTACCCACTCTTCAAGATCCACCTCTTCGGTGGAACCTTCCCAACTCCTCCAGGCAGAGAAAGCCGCTCTCTCCTCTGTGTTCCTGCGGAACCTGTATACACGTTGATCGGGGCCCTTGGAACATTCTGATCATGCAAATTCAGACCGAATCTGCATTTGATTCGAATCTGAGGATTTTGAGAGCTGGACCAGGCATCACTTTGATTTTTATTTTCCTACTTTCTACCCCACTCAAAGAAAATTTTACAACACCTGGAATGTAGTAGGAACTCAGTGTATGCAAGGATGACTGGCGCTGTTGAAACGCTCCAGAAAGCTGGCTATGGGGAAACAGATTTCAGTCATTTCACTTCAGTTTCTTATTTTGGTCCATTTTTCCATTTCACAGCTCCCACTGCCTCTAAACCAGGGATAGAAATGAAATTTAAAAAAGGAACTTAAGTCAAGAGTTAATTATACTCAGTCCTTTTAGAAAGCTGTAGTTTTAATATCCTGAACACCTACATTTAGGACCTGTTTCAACACATGTGGAAATGCTATAAAGAGAAACAGAGTCTCACAAAGCAATAGAGGCAATGAACCTGATTCACTGCTGTCGGTTATCCAAACAAGCCTGGTTGACATGTCTGATTGCTGGATAATTACCTTCCCCATTCCTTTGCCTATATCGATGTGCCTAGTGTATAAAATACAATCCTGGGAGCATTTCAGGCTAAAGGGAGGGATGCTGTTTGAATACCTATGAGTAAATACAATGCACATTAAACATTAAAACATACTTAGTTTCCATAGCCTTGTTTTCTTTCAGGAGATCAACTTCATGAGCCTTCTGTACCCGAGAGAGGACTACAAATACTATTTTATTCCATGGTCAATCAGCTGAGTGTAGAAAGAAATATATTACCTCTTCCTCAGGTAAATCATATTTCCTCTTCTAAAGGATGGTTCAGTTTTCCTCTTTAGGGGGAGATCCTGAGGAAAGATACCCAATCATGTCAACCTCAATCAAAGTTTACCTTGTTTTCAATGAGTGGAGGCTCACCCAAAAAGAAAAAAAGTGAAGGCTTAACATGGATTATTCAATGACTGTATTAACTGAGTCTCCATTCACTGTAAGACTGGCCACCAGGCTTTGAATCAACCATTCATATAAAGTTAGATTTTAAAACATTGTTTACAAAAGAACAACCTTATTAAGAAGGTGGATTATCATACCAGTGTTTTCAGCCTGACACTTTCAATCCCTAACTACCATGTCTTTTATTAACTTAATATGTGGCATTTATTTGGGGTTTGTTGACAAGCAAGTACATGGGAAGAGAACAGAAGACAAAAATAAATAAATCAATAGTTGTGGAGGAGAAATGATAGCAGCTAATGTATGAAATTAGCCCACAGACTCTGATCCTATAGTCTCACCTGCTGAGTGTAATGTACGACTCTTAATGTGGACCAACAAACATGCTATTTAAAGGCTGTCCTAGCCACCCCCCCCAAAAAAAATCTAAATATGGACAGTGTACTTTCTACCTTGTTTTGAACACGTAAGACAGCAATAGATAATGAGACTCAAATCAACTGTTCTATCCCAGCTATAAAGAATGACAAATATAAGCAATCGATCCTTTGGGCACACTGAGTTTAGGTCCCTCCGCTCTGAAAACTGCTTTAATTTTTCACAACACATGTAGCAGGCAATCATCTATCCCCCAGTCTAATAACATTGGGTACATTTTATAATTAGCCATAAAATACTTCTTTTTGCCAAGCCTAAAAATTAAGTTTGAGCCTCCACAGTGCAAAGACTCTTAGCAGCCAGAAACGGCCTTTTCTTGGTAGTTCACAGTGTGCATTTTCTGTTGCCTTGACGACTGTCTGGCTGGGTCTTCCTTGCTTGGAGAACAAGGATGCCTTTGCCTGATACAACCTTCAGAAATGATAATGAACACTAAGAAAAATGATGCCGACAACAGTAAGTTTGATACATGAATGTCAGAATTCTGCCTGAATTACATCTGTAAGGATAGAAGGGAGGGAGGGACAGAAGACAGAAGGGCTAGGAAAGGGTTGCAATATTGACCAATTTTAATTTTTAAAAAGTTGGGGCTAAGTTCAGCACTCAGCTGTGCTACAAAGAAAGGGCTGACGGTGAAGCATATAATACAAACAAATTTTGTAAGACTCACTCTGTCCTCTGATAGTTTTGTCAAAATACAATCAGCATAGATGCTCTGATGTTTCATCCAGTAAAGACCAGGAAAGCACAGGAGAATATGAGAAGTCCCTCTTCTGTTGGGTCACAAACATCTCTGGCTCAACTCGTGATTTTTGTTTAGTTTTTTTTCCCACTTTTGTCCTTCAGGGCAATGATTGTTTGTCATTTGGGGTTGGGACAACCTTATCCTGTTGCAATTTGTCAGCCCGTGGCTGTTTCTGATAGACAGGGATGATCGCAGTTTCACTTTTCAATTTAAAGTGCAGACGGTGGAATTTTGCTTTGAGGAGCTTCTGACAGCATTTGGAATCAGGAGAAGGCTTTGGGGTTTCCTGACGTCTCACTTAAAAATTACTCGTTTTTAGTAGCAAGTGCAAATTCTAGATTTCAAAGTTTGCCAACTTTCCTTGAATTTTAATTTAAAATACATAATGCCAACTTCACATACGCACATCACTTAACAGTTAGCAGAATCATTTTACTCTCATAATCTTTTCCAAGCTATGCAAAAAAAAAAAAATCCTATGAGTATTACCATCCTCATTTTAGAGGTAATTGAAGTGTGGCTGACAGCTAGACAGTCTTGGGAGCACCTGTTTGACTAACTTTAAGACCCATAAAGAGGCTTCTTTCTGGGGATGAGGCTCTGATCCATGGAGCTAGACCCCATGGGTTATGTGTACCACAAGACATGATGCTCAATTTTATGGGTCAACTTGCCTAGTCCACATTACCCAGAAATTTGATCAAACACCAGGCTATATGTTGCTGTGAAGAAGTTTTTTTTAATTCTAAGTAAAGCAGGTTACCCTTGCTATAGTTTGGATATTTATCCCCTCTAAACTTCATGTCGAAATTTGGTTACTAGTCTTTAAGGTGGGGCCTAATGTTTGGGCTGAGGAGGGGAGGATCCTTCATGAATAGATTGATGCCATCCTTGAAGAAGACCAAGCTAAGCCTTGTCTTTTTCCCTCTTAAAATTTGAAATTTGGAAAGGATAAATGAAGACCAGTAACTGTGGGATCAGAGTTAAAGTACCAGCAGAAAGTCTACAAACTTCTATGACTGAGGTTCCTGGGAAGGTACTGGTCCTCTCTTCTCTAAATCTGACATATTTAAAGTTTCCTTCATTTACTGGAATCTTCCAGTATCTTTGCTCTCAAAATTGAAAGCACATCATCTCTCTTTCTTTTTCTTTTGTTATTTAAAGTTAGCCAGAATTGCCTTTTGTTCTTTGCAACCAAGATAAGCTTTGCTTTTACGGCACATATACAGAATACCTCCATGTTTTGTTTGGTGTTAGAGTCTCCCTCTGGTTGGTGCGCCCCTTAGAGAAAGAGGTGGTCGTCTCTCTTCTAATCTCCGTATCTTCAGCACCTGGCAGTTCCTGACACATAGAAGGTCTTCAGTATATGTTTGCTAAGCCAAAGCATTCGTTTTTTATTGTTGCCTTAACAAATTGCCACAAATTTCGCATCTTAAAACAGTGTCTATCTATTATCCCACAGTTTTGGAGGTCAGAAGTACACACACAGCGGGGCTGAGCTTGTTCTCTGCTCTGGGTCTCATAGGCCCAAATCAAGGTCTCAGGGAGCTGTGTTCCTTTCTGGAGGTTTGGGGAATAAATCTGCTTCCAAACTCGTTCCGGGTGCTAGCAGAGTTAAGTTCCATGTGGTTGTTGAGCTAAGGTCTCATTCCCTTACTTGCTTCCTTGCGGGCATCATTCTCGGCTTCTAAAGCCCACCCACATTCCTCGGTGATCTCTTCCTCCATCTTCGTCCTCAAAACCAGCAAGGGCAGACAAAGTTCTTCTCATTTTTCCAGTCTCACCAGCCCTTCTGCTGCGTCTCTCTGGCTTCCTCTTCTGTTTTTAAGAGCTCATGTGATTACATTGGACCTACTCAGTAACCCAAGATAATTGCCATACTTTCAGGTCAGGTGATTAGCCTCCTTAATTGGAGTTGCCAAGTCCCTTCACAGCATTACCTGGATTAGCGCTTGATTATATAACCAGGGGATGACATTTTAGGAAGACAGCTTTAGAATTCTGTCCACCGTGGTGAAAGAATGAGGTCAGTTCCAGATGTGTCCAAGCCAGGCAGGAACGGGGTGCAGCAGCTGCACCCTGGCTTCCTCTCTTCCAGAGCCCTTTGCTTCCAGTTGCCCTGATCTGTGTGGCTCCCAGGGAGGAGGAGATTAGCTTCCAGCAGTACTCTGGCCCCGGTGTTTGGTTTTTAAAGAACATAGAGGTCTTTACTGCCAATACTAAATATAATGCATTATACCCAATATTTTTTTCAGCAAACAATGTATTAAAAATATAATACATCATGTCCAAGTTGGAATTTATTCCAAAAACTACCAGACTGATTTAACATTCAAAAAGCAGCCAGTTTAATTAACATATTAACAGACTAAAAAGGAAAAATATATATATGTGTGTGTGCGTGTGTGTGTGTGTGTGTGTGTGTATTCCATTCCAACAGATACAGAAAAAGCATTTGACAAAAGTCAAGATCTATTCGTGAAAAAAACTTGTTATCACCTAGGAACCTGCCTTTAACCAATAAACGATATTGAAATAATTAATTATAATTATACTTAATAGTGAAAGACTTTTTGTCTTTCCCCCTAAGATCTTCAACAAGTCAAGGAGGTTTTCTCATTCCCTGTGTCCAGCATTGTTCTGGGTTCCTAGTCTGTGCAATATGGCAGAAAACAAAAAAGCATACAGACTAGAAAAGAAGAAACAAAACTGTCTCTAGTTATAGATATTACTCTCTACAGATATTATTCTCTACATACAAAAATCCAGAAAAGAATCTAGGGAATAAAAGAAACCTTGATTTAGTAAGCAAGTTCATCCAAGTCACAGGATACAAGGTCAACATACAAATATTAACTTATATACACTAGAAACGAACCTTTTTAAAAGGCCAGACTACAAGCTGGGGTCATGAGGAAATTAGGGGAGTGGGAATGGAATTGTGCTCTAAGAAACTGTGGCAGTAAATAGATGACTATCAATTTGTCAAAATGCATAAAACAGTATGTCACAAAGAGTGACATACAAATTTGATGTACAGAATTACAGTTTTGCTATATGTAAGTTAAATTTTAAAAATCAACCAGCATGTTGGCTGAATGGAAGAGGGGGGCACTTGAGAAGAAACACAGACAGTAAGAAAGGAACCCAACTGTGTCAGAAATTAATCAATCACCAAGGCTCACTGAGGCAGGTGGGGGACAAAAGAGCTGACCTAGGTGTCTTTGGAAACCCTGTTTTGACTTGATACTGGAAGGCTAAAGACAACAAGAACTATACTCCATGCTGTACTTTATTTGGTAAATTTGTTTGTCTCTGGGTTATGAATTAGCAAAATAAGAAATGTACGGTAGATGCTGTGAGTCACGCTCTCACTGTCAGGGAAAGGCATTACAAATAAGGAAGAAGGCTGGAGAGAACCAAGTGGTGCTGAATTGGAGTCAGAAGTATCAATATAAACTTATGTTTATTTAAAACATATATACAGATAAATATATGCAGAAATAAACATAGATGCATGTATACATATGGGTTGGTACATAAGACATGCATTGCCTGGTTCTGTCTGCTGAGAGGACCTAGAGGCAATGACATTCCAGTAGCAATGAACATATATATTGCCCAGACTTCGATTCTAAATTCAACTTCGCAATAAAAGGAAACAGGGCTTTTGGAGTAATGGTTAACTCCAAAGCTGGAGCAAAGAATATGTAAGACGAACATAGAGGATTTGTGGTACCAGAAAGTAAAGAAGTGTTTCAACAAAAGAAATGGAGGCTTGCAACAGGGTGCATGAGCCAGCCTATAAGAGCTCCCAGCAGCCAAAGCTGAAACAATTTGATCAGGAAAATGAATTGTTATAGTATTGCATTATTGCATTCTTATCCAAAGAATAAAATAAATAATGCTGAGTTCATACAGATATAAATAAATAACTGAATAAATAAATAGATGGGGGAGAAGGAATAACCCTTCCTTCTAGAGAAATTGTAATTAATAAATGTAGAAAGAATGTGGAAAATACAACCAGTCATAAAAATTTCTCCAGTCAAGGTCTACACATGGATACCAAAATTAGTGAGCAAAATTTTTTTTAAAAAAGTGATTTTTATAGCCTCAAAGGACCCCCTTCAACATAAATGTCTATTAATCACAAAAAGAAAAATAGGAACTTTCCAGTGGAGAATTTTAACAGACAGACACCACCCTAGCCTAGTAATCGAGGTTAACACCACCCACCTTAGCCTAGAAATCAAGGTTAACACCACCAATAGTAAAACAGAGAGTCATCACATACTCTCTGACCTGATGTCCTGAGAAGGGCCCATCACCTCTATTATTCAACCCCAAAATGTATAAGCTCAATCGCATCATGACAAAACATCAGACACACCAAAACTGAAGGACATTGTGTGAAATAACCGACCAATGCTCTTTGAAAGTAGAAAGGTCATGAAAGTCAAGGAAACACCAAGGAGCTGTCACAGATTCAGTCCAGGATATCACCCTGTATTTAATTGTCATACCTCCTTGGAAGAAACTAATAAATAAATGGGGGAGAAAGAATAAGACTTCCTTCTAGAGAAACAGCAATTAATAAATGTAGAAAGAATGCAGAAAATGGCCAGGCATGATGGCTCATGCCTGTAATCCCAGCAGTTTGGGAGGCCAAGAGGGGCGGATCACCTGAGCTCAGGAGTTCAAGACCAGCCTAGTCCATATGGTGAAACCCCATCTCTACTAAAAATACAGAATTACCTGGGTGTGGTAGAGCATGCCTGTAATCCCAGCTACGTGGGAGGTTGAGGCAGCAGAATCACTTGAACCTGGGAGGCAGAGGTTGCAATGAGCTGAGATGGTGCCATTGCACTCCAGCCTGGGCAAAAGGGGCGAAACTCTGTCTCAAAGAAAAAAGAAGTGCAGAAAATACAACCAGTAATAAAAATGTGGACCAAAACAAGTAGATGTGACAATTAAATACAGGGTGATATCCTGGATTGGCTCTGGATCAGAAAAAGGACCGTGGTGGAAACACTGGAGAAAACTGAATAAAGTCTGCAGTTCAGTTAATAGCATTGTATCAATGTTAATTTCTTAGTTGTGATCTTGGTTCTATGGTTTTGTTAAATGCTAACGTTAGGATATGCTGGATTAGGGAGATACGGAACTCTGTACTATTTTTGCAACTTTACTGTAAGTCTAAAAGTATCTCAAAATTAGAAGTTTTTTGTTTTTTTTTTTTAAAGGAAACGGGCTAATTTTCACTGTGAATGTTCAAATACTTGCAAGCTATTGATCTCTGGGTGAGGTGTCTTCTCTCCATAGAAGCCACTTTGATTCTCTCCTGCCAGCCTGATAGTGATTAATGTTACGGGCAAATGCGTTCTTCCCTTTTTGAGATTCTGTTGTTCACCAGCTCAGTGCCCATACAGTTCATGTCCATCACCACATAGGCAAACACAGTAAATGTGCTGTCAGTCTCTGCCTCCTATTTATAGTCCTCATGTTTTGAACAATGGAACTGTTGATCCAATAGATGCTGCTATGTCTCATGAAATCAGACAGCTTGTGCAGGAGTCATTTAATTAAAACTTTCAGGCAGAAGTACAATTGTCTGTTGGGAAGGCGTACACAAAGGAAGTTCAAGGCCTAATCTTAGAGGGATCAACAGAAAACCCAGTTGATTTTGTGGTTGCTGAGTGATAAGTGCTTATGGCCTTGGCCCTGACAAACTCAGTCTCCTTCCCCAGTCGGGTGGGGCTGGCATCAGTGAGAACAGGCTGCTTGGCTGCTGGGGGGTGTCTGTAGGGGGTGGGCAGGAAGGAGCAGCGAAACTATTCCCTGAGCCTAGACCACGGCTCGGCATCTTCTCCTAGGCTTGTGCAGCCCAAGGCATTTTGTGTTATGAGGAACTCCCAGGGATTTCCCCAAAGCCTTAGAAACTGCCCAAGTTGTGGGATCTAGAGGGGAGTGTGTATGCACTGGGGGTGGAGTGAGGCTCATTGCTGGCACTGTAGGAAGGTTGACTAGAAGGGAAAAAACAGGAACAAGCTGTGTGGATCTCCTGAATCCTTTTGCTGTACTCCAAAATAGAAATAGAAATAGCAAATGACCCTGAGGTTGGGCAACATGCTCCACCCAGATTACCCAGGATCTGTGATCTGAGTCAATGAGCAGTGCTAGCTTGGAGGTGAGGTATTGAGGAAGGGCTTAGTTTCTTCCCAAGACATGCTGCTGGGTCAGAACCCAGTCACCACCACCTCCTTTGCTGATTCAGTTTGTCCTCATCTCTGGGTTTGCCAAAGTCTCCCAACCACGACAGGGGTGGATTCTTGCACAGAGCAGAGTGACTTGAACATTGGAAGATGGGCTATAAATTAGAAGACAGAAAGACTGAAAACTATCAGTAATAAACTTTACAGATCTGGGATGAAGGAGCCAGTGTTTGATTTCCTCATTAGCATCCAGCTCAGAATTTGCAACAAACAATCAATGAGTTGAATATTTGGTGAGGGAACCCCTTTCTCATTTCTCTGCATGTCTCATTGCATGCAGAGACATGCAATCCAACTCTTTCCCTTTCTGTCCGGAAAGCAGGTGCCATGGAGGCATGTTTACATCTGCATATTCTTCTAACTGTATGTACTCGCATATATACTCATACGTGAAGTTCTGCTTGTTTTCATTTGGGACACATGGAAAGTGCTCCCTCCCATTGCAAACCATGGAGGCATCTGCTAAAATCTGCTGTGTCCCCTCTGCAGGTGTTAGCAGGTCCTGCAGTCTAGCAGCACAGCCAGAAAAAAGCAGCATGAACTGGAGTGAAAGGTGAACAGTTGACTCTTTGAGAGATGCTGCTTGAGCTAGTGAAAAATCTTACAAGAGTAGCCAAAATAGTCCGCAGATCTCTCCAGATGAAGTAAGCTCAAGAAAGTAAATTTAACTATTATAACACAGTGTATTATTCTTGCTGTTAAAGGATGATTAGAAATATGCAAATAAAGTCATGCATTTCACTTTGGTTTTCATTTCACCCTGGACCATGTCCTCCCAGCGCACAGGACAAAAGATAAAGGGAGATAGCATCCTGACTGATGATGACACAACGCAGGGAAGCCTTTGTCACATTCAGGCCTAAGACTTCCTAAGATATGACTGAGTCTTCATTCTCTGCAAAACAAAAGGCGGGGGGCGTGTTAAATCCAACTTATTTTCTGAACTCAAGGCACGTAGTCCTCAAAGCAGTATTCCAGCGTGAACATCTACCTCCTGAAAATAGGAAACAGCCCACCGTGGGCGCTTGGAGTGAAAGCAGTGTGTTTCTACTGTCACTTCCACTTTCTGATTGTGAGTCAGGGACCCGTGGTCTGAACAAATTAACAACGGTAGTATATATTGTGAGGAGGAAAGTGACATCAGAGGACAAGCACAAAAGAAAAATCAAAATTAATTTCTTTTTATAGAGACAGTGTCTCACCCTCTCCCACAGGCTGGAGTGCAGCAGTGCGATCTCAGCTCACTGCCAACCTCTGCCACCTGGGTTCAAGCCATTCTCTTGCGTCAACCTGCAGAGTAGCTGGGACTGCAGGCCTGCGCCACTACGTCTGACTAATTTTTTTTTTTTTTTTTTTGTATTTTTAGTAGAGACAGGCTGTTCTGGATCTCCTGACCTCAGGCAATCCACCTGCCTCGGCCTCCCAAAGTGCTGGGATTATAGGCGTGAGACACAACGCCCGGCCTCAAAATCAATTTTTTAACGTTAAAAACTTGAAACAGTAACATTTAACTCTAATGTCTGGTTATGTGACATAGATAGTTACATCTGATACACATGTGCACAGTGTCTCTCTCTGTCTTATACACACACACAATTACACAAATACACTGTCACATGCACACACTCCACTTGTAGCTGTGCACATTCTACGGTTGCTGGGTAAGAAATATTACATTTATTCTTGCCACTCTGATAAGACTGCACATCGTGCTACAGGCTGATGCATGGAAAAGAGGCTCCCCTAGCCAGAGACATCCACGGAGAGGAGACAGCCCCGTGTCTTTGGAACAGCTTTGAGAACAGGACAAGGCCAAGTGTGCATGAACAGATTCAGCTCCCCAAAACCCGACCGCTTAAGGACATGCAAGGTGCTGTTCTGGTTCCTGCTAATGCAGAACCTCGCCCCCACTAATGAGCGTGGGTGACAGTCTGGCATGCGATAGAGGACAGGCCATGTAAACCCGTGTGTGCTTTGCTTGGAAGCACAGTGTGTTAGGGACAAAGGGTCATATAATAAAAACCTCAAGTAGGAAAGGACTCATTCCAACTGGAGTCAGGGAAGGAAACCTCGGAGAGGGTGGCTCGGTGGAGCAGGCAGGATTTGAGTTCAGATGTGACAGGCAAATCAAATTTCTACAGGTGAGGAGGAGGGGAAGAGCATTTCCAAGAGAGGAATCAGAGCGCAATCAGATGTCACTGGTACATTTGACATGAGGGTTTATTGGGAAAACGGTTTCTTCAGCTCTCCAAAGGCCTGGCCCTTATCACTCTATATTGAATATGTTACCAGGACTCTCAGGATTATTTTAAAATCCCCATCGTTTTGTTAATAATGATAGTGGTTCAGCAAGTTGGTTCTCTGCTGCGTTCAGAAGCTCTAAGACCTGAGCTGCAGGCTGAAATCCCCTCTGAGAGGGGCTGCGACTCAGTTGTGTAGAGTCACGCCGCTGAGGACAAAAATATGAAAGTCAGTCATTGTCGCCCACATGTTTAAAATGTGGCAAATTGTACTGATTACAGGAGCAATTTCCTCCAACTGTTGGAATTAAATATTCTCAGAGTAATTCCATTTAAATCCAGATGCAAATCCTTTAGTGTCTATAGATATTAAATAAGAACCTGCAGGCTCTGACTTAAGTTTCCTACTGTTATCACTCTCATATTCTCAGTAGATAAGAGCCAAATGTCACTGGGTGCCAAGTAAATATGGGAAGCTCAGATACATTGCTTTTATCAATGTTTGGCTGGCTTATTCGGTTTAAAGGCCGAACCAAAATAATAACACATTTAGAGGACCTGACTGTCCTTAAAATGAAATTATTATACTGAAGAGGGAAAATATCAGGCTATGTTTTTACCCATTGGGACAAGAGGAAGAAGTCTAGAATGCAGCTCTTGGGTAGCCAACAATGTGAAAATTTTTAAAACAGGACAAAGAAAGCCCAGCAACATGATTGAATTAGTCCTTTTATTTGAGATAAGAAAAGCCCCTAGCCCTGAGCCGAGGATATTTTTACCTGTTTTCTTTTTCCATTAAAGTTGGGGTTCTCTTGCAAGTCCAAATGAATTATAGACAAACGGACCCAATCAACCTTGAATCCCTGGAAATATTTTCCATAAGAGCGGAGGTATTACCTGTCTTGATATTGAACTCTTAGGGACTTCTGCCTTGCCATATCTCTCCCTTGTCTCTGAAGATCCAGACCTTTCTTTTTCCTTGCTTCCTGTTTTACTTTCTGTGACAGTGTCTTGATGATCATATTAGCTTCTTGTTCTCAACTTTTTATCCTCACCACCTCAAGATAAATATATGTCACTGAAATTCTTAAATAAATGGAGCCGTAAGAAAAACATGGACTACTAATCTGAAACTATGATAGAGTTTGAATGCGTTGTTTGAAAAACAGAAAATTTTGAAAATGGTAAAGACCAAAATTATGGTACCATGGTTCATGGTGAAGTGTCAGTGAAAGATGGTTTAGAGAATGCCTACTGTCTGATGGGGTATCTGCCTGGTGCCCTAGGTCCTCTCCATCACGACATCCACTGCTGCTCCCTAATCCAGGCCTTCCTTTCTTCCAACGGGTCTGTCATAAGGGGCAGCGTAATGAAGTTGTTTGGGAATACTGGGATTGTTCTACATCTTGATTGTAATGGTGGCTTGTAAGTCCATGCATTTGTCAAAACTCATAGATCTGTACACAAAAAAGAATGGATTCTGCAGTATGTACATTTAAAGATATATAGTCTATGATTACTTACAGTCAAATGGAGCCAGTTTTTTAATGTTAAAGTCCTTTTACAGTCCTCACCTTTCCATATCCTAGAGCTCTGCCTCTCATGGGTATTATTTGTGGAACAGTTTTTAATCTAGCAGGGACCTGCCCTGGGGCCTGTTCACATTCCTCCAATATGCCTTTTATTTTTCATGTCCCCATGCCTCTCCCCTTACCCTCCCCCTCCCCTGACACTATGGCAGGTTCCCCTGGTCCTACCCTCTCCACCTTGCCTTCCATCTTTTCCATCTTATGCATCTCAACTTCTCCATGAAACTTCCTTAGGTCTCTGCTGTTCCTACACGTCTGGGTCATCTGGATTCACAGAACTTATTATCAAGATCCTTTTTGGACATTTGTTCTCTTGCACTGTCTGCTGACATATCTCAATCCTTATTGTACTCTTGCCATCTCACACCTTGGGAATTTATCTTCCTTTCCCCAATTAAATAAATTATAATTGCCTTAGGAATGGATCCAGCTGTGTGTATATTGTAGGGATTGAATAAATACTCATGAATGGAGAGCCAAAATGCCCACTAGTGGATAGCTCAGAGTTGGACATGCCTGGATTCAAACCTCACCTATGCCTCTGTCTACTATATTATTATCTCTAAGCCTCGTTCTCTTTATTTGTCAAATGGGGATAATAACAGCATAGGATTGTCATGACATTAAATGTAGTAATGTGTGAAATACCAACACAGTGAATAGCACACAGCAAGCAATACATTTTTGGCTGTATATGTATTCCATAAATGGTTCATTGAACCCTCGCTTGGGACTTGGGAAATGGCAGAGAATAGGATAGGGCAGACATAACCCTGGTTTTGTAAAGTTTACCTTCCGCTGGGGAAGAAGCAGGACAGGTAAGTTGTTGTTGTTATTATTGCATTCTTTGTTATAGGAACAAGTTGTTCCCCAGTCCTCTGGTCTCCTAGCATCAAGCCATTATTATCCAAATACAGACAGTCCCCAACTTATAATATTTTTGACATAATGACTTTTTGACTTTACTGTGGGTTTATTCAGGTACTAAAGGCTTTTTTTTTTTTTCAAATTAGATAGGTTTTAAAAAAAAATCATACTTTAAATTCTGTGATACATGTACAGAACGTGCAGGTTTGTTACATAGGTATGCACGTACCATAGTGGTTTGCTGCACCCATCAACGCATCGTCTACATTAGGTATTTCTCCTAGTGCTATTCCCCGACCCCCCGACAGGCCCGAGTGTGTGATGTTCCCCTCCCTGTGTCCATGTGTTCTCATTGTTCAACTCCCACTTATGAGTGAGAACATGTGGTGTTTGGTTTTCTGTTCATGGGTTAGTTTGCTGAGAATGATGGTTTCCAGCTTCATCCATGTCCCTGCAAAGGACATAAACTCATCCTTTTTTATGGCTGCATAGTATTCCATAGTGTATGTGTGCCACATTTTCTTTATTCATTCTATCATTGATGGGTGTTTGAGTTGGTTCCAAGTCTTTGCTATTGTGAATAGTGCTTCAGTAAACATACATGTGCATGTGTCTTTATAGTAGAATGATTTATAATCCTTTGAGTATATACCCAGAAATGGGATTTTGCTGGGTCAAATGATGTTTCTGGTTCTAGATCCTTGAGGAATTGCCAGACTGTCTTCCACAATGGTTGAACTAATTTACACTTCTGCCAACAGTGTAAAAACATTTCTATTTCTCCACATTCCTCTCCACCATCTGTTGTTTCTTGACTTTTTAATGATCACTATTCTAACTGGTGTGAAATGGTATCTCATTGTGGTTTTGATTTGCATTTCTCTAATTACCAGTGACGATTAGCTTTTTTTCATGTGTTTGTTGGCTGCATAAATGTCTTCTTTTGAGAAATATCTGTTCATATCCTTTGCCCACTTTTTGATGGTTTTTTTTTTTTCTTGTAAATTTGTTTAAGTTCCTGGGAGATTCTGGATATTAGCCCTTTGTCAGATGGATAGATTGCCCAAAGTAATTTATAGATTTAATGCTATTCCAATGAAACCACCATTGACTTTCTTCACAGAATTAGAAAAAACTACTTTAAGTTTCATATGGAACCAAGAAAGAGCCTGTATAGCCAAGACAATCCTAGGCAAAAAGAACAAAGCTGGAGACATGATGCTACTTGACTTCAAACTATACTACAAGGCTACGGTAATCAAAACAGTATGGTACTGGTACCGAAACAGATATATAGACCAGTGGAACAGAACAGAGGCCTCAGAAATAACATCACACATCTACAACCATCTGCTCTTTGACAAACCTGACAAAAACAAGCAATGGGGAAAGGATCCCCTATTTAATAAATAGTGTTGAGAAAACTGGCTGGCCGTATGCAGAAACCTGAAACTGGATCCCTTTCTTACACCCTATACAAAAATTAACTCAAGATGGATTAAAGACTTAAACATAAGACCTAAAATCATAAATACCCTAGAAGAAAACCTAGGGAATACCATTCAGGACATAGGCATGGGCAAAAACTTCATGACTAAAACACCAAAAGCAATGACAACAAAAGCCAAAATTGACAAATGGGATCTAATTAAACTAAAGCGCTTCTGTACAGCAAAAGAAACTATCATTAGAGTGAACAGGCAATCTGCAGATGGGAGAAAATTTTTAAATGCATTTTTGACTTATGGAATTTTCTACTTGCAGTGGGTTTATTGGGGCCTCATCACAAGTCAAGGAGCATCTGTATCTGATACCCGCTCTCTTCTTACATACTGTGGAAAACCCAGAGCTCTTTCATATCCCTCTGAGGATCCTTCAGGTATCTTAGAGTCATTCGATCACTTCTCCCTGAGTCTCTGCTCCCATAAATTCTCTACCCCGCTGAGAATAGGACTCCTCTCCACATCACTGCTTCCCAGGAAGAAACACAGCCTCCTTGTCTGCTTTTGCTCACTTTCACTATGTGCTGGGGGAAGAAAAACGTAGACTAAAGCAAAGTACAGAACAAAAGCCATCTTCACTTGGAAGGGCAGGTGGACAGATTAAAGATGGCCACCAAGTCTTTGACTTTCTTCCCTTGGAGGGATGGGGTCCCTGCCCCGTCGCGTTAAGTGTGGGTGGCCCATGACTGCTTTGACCAATAGAATACGGTTGGAGTGGTGTTGTGCCAGGTTTAACCAGGGCTGGCAGTTTCCACTTCCTGTCTCTTGGAGCACTTGCCTGTGGAGCTTGAGCTGTCCTCTGAGGCATTCAACTGACGTATAGAAAAGATCCAACACCCACAGAGAGGGAGAGAGGCTAATCCACGCCCAGCCTCCCTGCAAGTGAGTAAAGCCTCCTTGCACCCTAAGCTCAGCCCAGGTGCCAGTTGAATACTAGCAAGTAACCTCATCAGTGCCACGTGGAGCAGAATAACTGCCTGGCCACAGAATGTGAGCAGCATAAAACAGGTGTTATTTTAAGTTAGTAGATTTGGGGTGCTTTGTTACCTAACATAACCAAGGCAGGAGGTAGCATTTATAGTTTTCACTTTCCTTGTCTAGATTTAGCCCCCAGTTCTCTTCATTGCTGAGCCTCCAAACTCCCTGGCCCACCACATAAAAGCAGAAAATCAAATCTCTGTTTCAGCCCTGTTCCAGGCTAGTGAAGTACCAGGTGCCTACCTTTGCATAAATGTAAAGCTGCATCGCTGGGTGTCCCAAACTGATGCTGTCAACCTTGATACCACACTTCTAAAAGTTATGATAGCTGATGGTGATGGCTCACATCTGTAATCTCAGCACTTTGGGGGGACCAAGGTGGGTGGATCACTTGAGCCCAGGAGTTCGAGTGAGACCAGCCTTGGCAACATAGTGAAACCCTGTCTCCACCAAAAATACAAATATTACCCGGCCCTGGTGGTACACACCTGTAGTCCCAGCTAATCAGGAAGTTGAGGAGGGAGGATCGTGTGAGCCCAGGAACACAAGGCTGCAGTGAGCCCTGATCGCACCACTGCACTCCAGCCTGGGTGACAGAGTGAGGGCCTGTCTCAAAAATATAAATAAATAAATAAATAATAAAGTTTTGATACTTTTTTTATTTGTCCCATATCACATTCTGTAAGAGGAATTCCCTCTCCCTACCACCATCAAGACATAACCCAAAAGGCGGCTTGAATGGGTATTTCTCCAAGCCACGCAAATAAGCATACAATCTAAGTAAAACTGTTACAGGACAGAAGGTCATGACTGTGAGTTGTCCAGGTTCTTGGCGTGTTGAACAAAGAACTGAACAAAATGCACAAACAAAGCAACAAAAGAATGAAGCAATGAAAGATAAACAAGCAACAGGAGAACAGAGTAACAAAAGCACAGATTGAGGCAAAAGTACACTCCACAGGGTGTGAACTGGCTTCAACAAGCGGCTCAAGAGCACCCCCTGCAACAAGCAGGGTTTTTATTAATCTAAAAGAATTTGGTAACACCCCTAGATGCCCTTCAGAGGCCTCCAATTGATTACACCCTATGAAGGATTGGCCCATGGCCAATCAGAGGCTGAAGTGGAGACTTCCGTCTTGATATCACCGAAGTGAGGATGTGGCCTGTACCCTGCCTAATCTTCCCTAGAACTGGCTGCACCTGCTGTTCTTTGGCTTATGCCTTAACCCTTGGTCACCCGAACTCCCTATTCTCCTGCCCCAAAACCGATGTGCTTGCTATGTACATACCCAGCTTCAAGACAATTCCCCTAGTACCTCCATGCACGCAACCAGGTAACTGCTCATAAGCCCTTTCTAGAGAGTGATTGGCACTACCAAGCATTAGCTGGAAAGAGCAATCGGACATTTATATGAATGCTATGTAGAACAAATACCAGAAGCCCTGCTTGTAATTCTTCAGATTATATTATTCCGGTCATTATGATTTGATTAATTATGCATCCTCTGAAGAACCTGCAATATATGCTAGTCGTCTGTCCAAACAGAATGACAACAGGTGTGCACACAGGTATGCAAACAACTATCTAGATTGTCAGAAGCCACAGCCAAATGAAGGGAGGATGATTTACTCCATTCCTTTTAGTCTCAGTGGGGCAGCTTTCCAGCTACCCATTTTATGAATAAAGCAGTATTTGGTCCTGCACACCCTGGAGACATGACCCACAAAGAAGGGCTGTTTTCTTCTCCCGAAGGCTGTCAGGGGTACCAGGCAGGGCCCTGCCTCAGTTTTTTTAGTTTGTTTTTTAATAAAAGTTGAGACCAGGCACAATGACTCACACCTGTAATCCCAGCACATTGGGAGGCCAAGGCGGGTGAACCATGAAGTCAGGAGTTCAAGACCAGCCTGGCCAACATGGTGAAACCCTGTCTCTACCAAAAATACAAAAACTAGCCAGGCGCAGTGGCACACACCTGTAATCCCAGCTACTCAGGAGGCTGAGGCAGGAGAATTGCTTGAACCCAGGAGGCGGAGGTGGCAGTGAGCCGAGATTGTGCCACTGCATTCCAGCCTGGGCGACAGAGCAAGACTGTCTCAAAAAAAAAAAGTTGAAGGAGCACAGAAAATGAGAATGTGTAGGAATGTGTGACATGTTATGAGAGTAACTACAGATGGACCGTGCCAGATCAGAGGGGCCAAGAGAGCAGAAGTCTCCAAGCAAACATGTGACCTCAGGCCCAGGCTGACCAGATTCACCTTGTGTAATCCACTCTGTGTTTCGTCCTTGTCATGAAGAAAGGACTTCTGTTAAGTACCTACTGGTTGATTTGAAAGCTTTTGACATAAAGTCGGCTCCTATTTAAAATGTCACACTCAGTGGCCCATATAATCTTTGAAAACTTTGTAAATCTTCATTCCTGTCTTTGTACTAAGCAGTACCTAGACCACAATCAAATAGAAGAAAAAAACACAATGGGGCAACTGGCACAAACCATCTACTCAAATAAATGCACTTTATTTTAAGCTAACTCAATTGCAAACAAAGTGAAACAAGATATGAAATTATATCTTAACTTAAAAAAAAAAACTGTTTGTAAATGTCTTATTTGGCTTCATGCTGCTACATGGAAATACTTCCAACAAAACGTTCCTAGTGCAGATAAAAGAAACAAATGCGCTCACTCGCTAACCTCCTTCCTTTGGCCATTAATGCAAAAACAAAGGTAAAAGCACCATGTTTATAACCTTTAACTATGTGACAGGATATTATTTTATAGAAATTACCTGAGAATATTGTGCACACATGCAAAATGAAATGGAAAGTTGAGACACAGTCCCAACAATCCAAGTGAGCAGGATAATTTTTCCCAGACATCTGCAAATCCTTAACTCATTATGTAAATGTGGATGTCTAAACTTGTGGGCCTTTGTAAATCCGGAATCATTGTGCCTGCAGCTGCAAGCAGCTGAGTGCAAGAGGCAAAAAGCACCGTGCTTCAGACTGCGGGCTTTGGAGACAGGCTAGTTGAAACCAAATTTCGGTCTGCCACTCCATAGCTGTGAGCACATCCTGACCACATGGGCCTCTGTTTCCTTATCTTTAACATACGTTTCTTTGCATTAGAGCACTAATGCAGAGTAGCACCTGGCACTGAGTAAACTCAGAATGGGTATTGGCTGTTTCCACTAAGAAATCATGGGGTTCCGATGGATGGGATATTGCTTGTCTCATTTTACAAATGGCCTTGCTGAGGACCGGAAAGAATGCAGGGCCTTAAGAGTAAGTCGTGCCCTCCTGAGGAACACAGCCATGCTCACCTGCCTTGAGCAGTTCCTGCAGAGAGGCCACCTCTCTAGGCCCATTAGTCACTGCAGAAAGGTGCACTGCAGGCATATATAAAATTCTATATACCAATTAATATGTATATAGCTCATCATTTTAGCTCAAACACTATGCAGAGGTGCAAACGTTTCCTCCAGAAGCCAGTACCTCATGAACGCTCACAATGTGCATGGGGTGTCTTCCGCTCTCTATGGCAAGTGCTCTATGATCCAAACCCACCAGGAGAGACTCTTGAAAGGACATCTACCAACAGGAATGCCAATGAAAATCCATTGCTTTACTATCTCACAACCACCATGCATGGTCGTGTGTGTGTGAGAGAGAGAGAGTGTGTGTGTGTGTGTGTGTGTGCAGGCTTGTGAGAGCACATTCTTCCTTCAGGATAAAGGTTTTGATCACACCACTGTATGATTGTATATTTAGACATAAATTGTATGCATATATTATTGTATTAATGTTTTTATACACTGCAGCATACAGTTTTAAAAGAATGACATAAAAGTTACTAGCATAAAAGTTCAAATATTTTCTTTCTCCTTGTGGACCCCTGAAGACCACACATGATATCCGAATTTTTGGATTATCACTCCCAAGTCATTTTTACAGCAGTACTAATGTGGGAAGGCCGAGCTGGTGTGCTACCAGGAATTTTTATGCTTTTCCAATCGCCTCCCACTGACAAATCTACAGATCCACCTCCCCTGCTTCCCTTCCTACTACGGTGAACGCCATGGGCAGATTCCTCCGCTTGTGCCCTGAGTCCCGTCTCCTATACTCTCCCCAAATATTCTCTCCCGAAGTATTCTTTCTCTCTCTCGTCTGTCCTTTCACTCCCCCGTTTCCCCTTATCTGTCTCTCATTCCTCCTCTCTCTATCTCTCTCTGTCTCTCTCATTTCTCTTCTCTCTCTCCCCTTCTATCTTTCTGTCTCTCTGTTCCTTTCTCTCTCTCTCTCTCTCTCTCCAGGTCCACTTATCCTCCCCAACCAGATCATTCACATCAGTATACAAACTTGACTCATCTTTTTAAAAAATTAAGGTAAAATATACATATATAATGTACCATCTTTACCTTTTTTTTTTTTTTTTTTTTTTTGAGACAAGAATCTTGTCATTCTGTTGCCCGGGCTGGAGTGCAGTGGTGCGATCTCAGCTCACTGCAACGTCCGCCTCCCAAGTTCAAGTGATTCTCCTGCCTCAGCCTCCTGAGTAGCTGGGACTATGGGCACATGCCCACCACACCCGGCTAATTTTTTGTATTTTCAGTAGAGATGGGGTTTCACCATATTGGCCAGGCTGGTCTCAAACTCCTGACCTCATGATCCACCCACCTTGGCCTCCCAAAGTGCTGGGATTACAGGCGTGAGCTACTGAACCCAGCCCATCTTTACCATTTTTAAGTGTACAGTTTAGACATTTAATGATTTTTTCCCCCTTTACCCCTTTGTCTTCCTCCCATTCCCAGCCTCTGGTAACCACCAATCTACTCTCTATCTTCATGAGATCCACTTTTTAGCTCCCACAGATGAGAACATGTGATATTTGTCTTTCTGTGCCTGGCTTATCCCACATAACATAATGGCCCCCAGTTCCATCCATGTGACTGCAAATGACAGAGTTTTATTGTGTTAATGGCCTAATAATATTACATTGTGTATATATACCACATTTTGTTTATCCATACATCTGTTGGTGGACACTTAGGTTGATTCCATATTTTGGCTATTGTGAATAGTGCTGAGATAAACATGAGAGTGTAGATACCTATTCAATATGTTGATTTCCTGTCTTATAGCTAGATATCCAGTACTGGAATTGTGGGGTCATAAGAAATTTCTATTTTCTATTTTTTAAGGAACCTCCATACTGTTCTTCATAGTGGCTGTACTAATTTACATTCCCACCAGCAACGTATGAGAATTCCCCTTTCTTCATTCCCACCAGCATTCATTATTGCCTTTTTTTTTTTTTTGAATGGTGCATATTGTTTTTTCTTTTCATTTTTTTCTTTCAGTTTTTATTTTTAGCTATGGGGTACATGTGCAGGGTGTGCAGGTTTGTTACATAGGTAAACTTGTGCCATGGTGGTGTGCTGCAACTATCAGCCCATCACCTAGGTAATAAGCCCAGCATGGATTAACTATTTTTCCTAATGCTGTTGCCTGTCTTTTTGATACAAACCATTTCAACTTGGGTGAAATGATACCGCATTATGGTTTTGATTTGCATTTATCTGATGATTAGCAATGTTGGGCATTTAAAAAATATAACTGTAGGCCGTTTGTATGTCTTCTTTTGAGAAATGTTTGTTCCGATTTTTTGCCTATTTTTAAAAATGAAAAAAAAATTTTTTTTTGCTGTTTAGTTGTTTGAGTTTCTTATATATTCAGGTTATTAGTCCCTTGTAAGAGATTGCAAAGATTTCCTCTCTATCTGAGTTTGTCTATTCATTTTGTTGTTTTCTGTGTGGTGCAGAAGCTTTTTAGCTTGATGTAATTCCAATTGTCTATTTTTGCTTGGTTGCCTGTTCTTTTGAGAACTTACACAAGAAATATTTGCTAAGACCAATGTCGTGGGGTGTGGTTCCCCAGTGTTTTCTTCTAGTAATTTCATAGTTTCAGGTCTAAGATTCAACTCTGTAATCTATTTTGATTTGATTTCTGTATGTGATGAGAGATAGGGGGCTATTTTCATTCTTTGGTATATGGATATCTAGTTTTCCCAGCACCACTTATGGAAGAGACTGTCCTTTCCCCATTGTAAGTTCTTGATGCCTTTGTTGAAGATGAGTTGGTTGCAATGGGTGGATTTATATCTGGGTTCTCTATTCTGCTCCACTGGTCCATGTGTCTGTTTTTGTACCAGCACCGTACTGTTTTGGTTACTACAGTTTTGTAATAAATTTGAAAGGTAATATGACACCCCAGCTTTGTTCTTTGATCCATCTTTAAAAGCCGTCTCTTCACTCCTCGCCCATTCTAGATCCATTTTCCACTTCTATTTCTAGTGAACGAGTTGTCTGAATTTAATTGCCTCACCCCTGCTTCCTCGTCCTAGACCCATCTGGCTTTCATCCTTGCCACCCTACTAATGCAGACTTACCAAGGACCAGGATCCACTCAACATTGCCAAATTCGTGGCACCTCTCTGTCATCCTTCCACCTGTCCTCAGCTGCCCACATCCTCCTTGCAACCCATGCCTGGCTCCTGGCCCTTCTGATGCTGTGCTCTCCTGGTTTTTTCCTTCCCCTACTGGGGCTCCTTATCTGACACCTTTGCCATGTCCTCCTCCTTTTCCACCCAACCTCGCATACTGTGGTGTCTTGGAATTGGACTTAGTCTTGCTTCTCCAGTCACACTCACTTCTTACATCCACTCAGTTAGTTCCATGTTGCATGTTGTCACCTGTCTTCTTTCTTTATTTTTTACAGACAGTCTCACTCTGTCACCCAGGCTGGAGTGCAGTGGTGTGATCACAGCTCATTGCAGCCTCAAACTCCTGAACTCAAGCAATCCTCCCACCTCAGCCTCCTGAGGAACTGGGACTACAAGTGCACACCACTACACACGGGTACTTATTATTACTATTATTATTACTATTATTTTGGTAGAGATGGGGTCTCATCATGTTGCCCAGGCTGGTATCAAATTCCTGGGCTCAAGTGATCCTCCTGCCTTGGATCTGTCTTCTTCTAGTCCAGAAAGTCATCGCTACCTCAGACTCCTCTTCTGAACCCTAGACTTACATAGTCAAGTGCCTGTTGGTACCTACACTTAAATGTCTTATAGACGTTTCAGATTTAATATGACCAAAACATCTGTCTGGTTTCCACCCTCCATAGTCCATTTCTCCCTGAGTTGTCTCACCTTGGTATGTAGAATAATTGCCCTCTGGCTGATCTAGGAGTCCACCCTGTGTTCCTCTCCTCCTCCATATCCACTCAGCCACCAAGCCCAGTCTATTAGTTTCCTGTTGCTGCTGTAACAAATTGGCACAAACTTGCAGCTTAAACAACAGAAATGTGTTATAAGTCTGGCATGAGTCTCACTGGGCTAAAGCCAAGGTGTTGGCAGTGCCATGCTCCCTTCTGAAGGCTCTAAAGCAAAGTCCGTTTCCTTGCTCATTCAGGTTAGTGGCAAAATCGTCTTCTTGCAGCTGTAGAACTGAGATCTCACTTCCTCACTGGCTGCCAGCTGAAATCATTTCCTAGAGTCCAGGGGCCACCCACATTCCGTGGCTCACAGCACCTTTCCTCCATCTTCAAAGCTAACAAGGGTGGGGCAAGTAAGTCTCATGCTTTGAATCTCTTCTTCTGTCTCATCTCTCTGATTCAGCTGGGAAAGATGATTCTCCACCTTTAAGGGATCGTGTGCTTAGACTGGACCCACTAAAATAATCAAGGATAATCTCAAATCTCAAGGTGTGTTCCCTTAATCACATCTGTAAAGTTCCTCTTGTCATGTAAAATAACATATTCACGGGTTCTGAGGATTAGGCTTGGACATCTTCGGGAGCCATCCTTCTTCCTAGCACATCCCATCTGTTCTGCACCCAACAGGCATCTCGACTCAGTTACTGTCTCCACTCCCAGTGCCCTCTGCCACATTCCCATCCACTCACTGGGTTAATCCAATGGCCTCCCCACCTTTGGATGGACCACCAAAGGGTGGTCTTTCTGTCCCCACCACACAACAGGCTGTCCCTTCCACACAACAGGCAAAATGATAATCTAGAAACTTCTACCTCCACCCTATACCTATCAGCATCTTTTCTTTATTGCTGGGACTAACACTCAAATGCAACAAGACCTTTGTGATCCAGCACCTGCCTCTCTCCCTAGTCTCCTTCCCAACCACTCAACTCCATGCTCTGCAAACTACTTTCCTTTCTGCTTTCTGCTCTTGGGAGGTACTCAACCTTCCTCCAGCTCTTTAAATCATTGGCTGGACCTCACCCTTCAGTAGAAGACACAGTGATTTCTCCTCATCTCTTCCTCCTGACCATCTTAGCTAAATCAGACCTCTAGTCTCACTGCATCTCAATTCCTATCACAGGACTTCACTTTTTTTCTGCCAGAGAATGATTATAATGTGTATTTATTTTGTCTTTTAAATTTACATTTGACTTGTTTATTGTCTCTACTCCCAAGTTGAACAAAACTTGTTCAAATGAAAAATGGCAGTCAACTGTTTTGTCTAGAGCATGGACCTGTCTCACCTGTGAGAGCACAGTGCTAACAGGTAGCAGAGTTGCAGCCACTGTTTGTTGACTGGCTAAGTGAACCACACAAATCCTAAGTCACAGCCACATACTCTGTAGGAGAGGAAAATTTTCACTGCATGGTTTATGCATGCTATCACCTTATTAGATTAAGCAAGAGAAAAGGGGAAAATAAGTCTGCTAAGGGCCAGAAATGCCCTCCAGATTCTAGAAAGCAGAAAAACAAACCAAATGGGGAACAAAAGGGGGATGGAGGGGAAATATTACTCTACCTTTAAAACTAGGACCACCTGAAGTTTTGCTCTGTAGAAGGCAGAGATGAGGTAGAGAAAAAATTATATGACTTGAGCTGGTATTGTCATCAACTACTGAGGACCAAAGAGCACTATTATCAGAGAGGTGGAGGGTCCTGCTCACCACATGCCCAAAACAAACCACCATCACCATGAGCTCTTGCTTCCTCATATTTAGTTTATGAGGGTGTGTGTATGTGACTAGGAGAGATCTTTTATTATTGACTTTTACAGTTTTGTGTTGACCTTCTAGAGACAATTCCTTCATTGCTTCAGGTGAAATAAACTTTGCTTAAATAATTAAAGCCAAATAATTGGTTATTTGGCTTTCATCACCGTACACACCTTTTCTTAGCCAGTTTTCTGGCTGAGACAGTTTCCATCTAAAATCTGCTTGTTCTGTACCTCTATCCTGATGAGCATTTCAAAAGAAGCAGCTTGAGCTCCCTGGCTACATATCTAGAACAATGACTCTCACCTGGGGCAATTTTGCCCCCCAGGGGACATTTGGCCCTGCTGGGAGAAATTTTTGGATGTCACAATTTTGGGGCAGTAGTGGTGGTCCTGGCCCCCAAAGACTAGGGATGCAGCTAAACCTCCTACAATGCACAGGGCATACCCTGTCACAAAGAAGTATTGGGTCTCAAATGTCAACTGTGCCATGGTTGAGAAATGCTGTGCTCAGAAGGAAGAAAGAGCATATCTCAATCATACACTTAATTAAATTCTGACTGCATAACAGACAGTTGACAGAGCAGGAGGTACTGCCGTGGCAAAGGCACATTTGGCTGCTCAGATGGGACACAGAGTTTTATTCCTTTTTCCAACAACTGACCTCAAGTTTGGCATCTTCAACCCAAATAACTCATTGTAGCTTACTCAGCCCTCCTTATTCCAAAGTAACAAATACAGCAATATAGCAATTGACTCTCACTTGACCCTCACTGTGGCATGTGATGCTTCTGACTGTTTCTTCCTTTGTGAACTCCCTCTTCCCTTGGTCTACAAGACCACACTTTCTCCTGGTGTCCTTTTCCATCATTTCCTCCATCTTCTTTGTGAGCTGGTCTGCCCATCCAAAGACAGCGGTGTCTTCTCTTCATTCTGCATTATCTCCCAAGACATGTTCATTCACTTTACATTTCCAACTTGACCTACATGATAATAACTCCCAAATGTACTATATACCCTCTTGGATGGCAAACAGCCATGTGTACACAATAAGCCAGGAACAAAACTAGCACATAATTATTTGTTGAGTTAACTAATTGAATAAACATCTACTTTGCTCCAAACACTTTGGCAAGTCATGGCTCAGTCAATCTTTGGGTCTTAAAGGAGCAACAACTCTGTTTTGAAATCCAATTTGCCACAATCCTTTTTTGTGTCATTTAATCACTAAGGACTTGGCGATTAACAAATAAGTAATATATCAATATCCCTTCTCCATGGAAATCAGAGGCCATAATAAAACATCTGTGTAAATCAATTTTCTTCTTAAATCACCCTTTTTTTCTAATCACATAGTGTCAGTGAAAGCCAATACAAGTTTTTTTTTTCAAATTTTCAACCATAAAATAATTGTAGATTCCTACTCATTTTGGCAAATCATTATTAGTTTTACAACATATAGCAAAGCTGAAAGCATCTAATGCCTATTAATGCTAACCTTATGCGTAAGCACGCTCACATACCAAGGGCATGGGTCTGCCTGGATGGCCAGACATAAACAGTTAAATTAGTGAGTGGACTGACTGTGTGTTTGAGGTCATGATGCAATTATGGAAGGCCATGAAACATTGATATATTCAATTGGATTAAGTATAAGCATTTATAAAGCCGAGGATAATTTTAAAGAAAACAAAACCAGATGTATGCATACATCTTTAAAAATGCAAGTTGTTGAAGTAAGCATGATCATTCCCCCTTTCCTGAAAGATTTTTAGCATTTTTTTTCCTCCTATTAGTAGTTTCCCTAACAGAGAAGCAATGACCAAGTACCAAAAGTTAAGGAAATACAAACGGGGATGTGGGGTGGGAGGGGAGCAAAAACTGAACACTGACAAAATTTTACATATTATGCTAATTAAGATTTCAGCTTGGTGGAAACCCAAACACACGGATTCCTTTCAGCAGCAGAGCACCAGAGCTTGAGCGAGCACCTTCAGAGGGTCTTGGTGAGTGGGCTGACACTGCCAAGCACTCATTCTAAGTCAGGCTGCTTCTGGATTTTTTGTTTTTTGTTTATTTACAGATACTCATTTACAACAGCCACATCGGCTCAATACTATTGCTATTCCCATTTTACAAATCCCTTATATGTGCAACATCAAATGGTTCCCTCTAGTAAAATCACACCCCACATAATAACAAGCATGTGCATGTTGAAGGGTTGAAGGATGAGGAAGCCGGGATGGCCCAGGGGCCATGCGTCTCATTTACGGGAGACACAGCAGTGAATGGAACAGACAAGATCCCTTGCCCTCGTGGAGCTCATGTCCTAAGGAGGAGGATGTAATCAACAAGATTCATGAGTAAATATACAGTATATTTGAAAATGATTATGTTTAGGAGGAAAATAAAGCACAGAAGTGGTATGGAGATTTCAGAGGCAGAGGAAGGTGGCAATCTTAAGCTAGATAGACAACAGCAGCATTCCTGTAGAAAACTTACCTGTCAATATTTCATAAGGACACAAAAAGACCCAGGGAACCATCCCCCCAAAAGACCACATCCATGAACCTCCAGGTTTCATGGGAAACACTAATCTGGTGGAAAGCCTGAAAACAATCAGATCATATCTTTCCCCTCCAAACACACAATTCCACACATGGCTGGGATCAATAATTGACTTTCTGCAGGTCATTGACTGGCTTACCCAGGCTTACTCTCTAGACTCCTCTGTACACTTATGCCACTTTCGTAGCTCCAACTAAAGCCCTTGGTTCCACCAACAGAACGCCGCTCAAGAGTCCATCTTTGCTCTGGTATTGACATTCTGTATTTCTGCTTGAGCAATGACATAGCAACATCAGGGTTACAAAAAGATGGGGATTTCAGGCTCTTGAACATTGACAGAGGGTGGAGGCAATCCTATCCCTTCTGCCTCTTCCCACAGACTTCGACTACATTGTCTAATTAAAAGGTTTCCTGGGCCGGGTACGGTGGCTCACGCCTGTAATCCCAACACTTTAGGAGGCCGAGGCGGGTGGATCATGAGGTCAGGAGTTAGAGACCAGCCTGGCCAACATGGTAGAACCCTGTCTCTACTAAAAATACAAAAATTAGCCAGGCATGGTAGTGCATGTCTGTAATCCCAGCTACTGGGGAGGCTGAGGCAGGAGAATCACTTAAACTCGGGAGGCAGAGGTTGCAGTGAGCTGAGATCATACCATTGCACTCCACTTTGGGCAACAGAGCGAGACTGTGTCTCAGATAAATAAATAAAATTTTAAAAGGTTTCTGGGTCCTGCATTTTTCTTTCCTCCTGGGGTGTGATTGTTCACTCTCCGCTCTTAGGTGATGCCCGTAAGTTCTTACTATCTGTTACCTTCAGGTAAAAGATATGGCCTTTGCAGATATAATCAAAATGAGGTCAGACTAAATTAGGGTGAGCTCTAAATCCGATGAATTATAAGAGGGAGATCTGGAGACACACAGGGAAGAAGCCCATGTGATAATGCAGGCAGAGGTTGGAGGATACAACTCCTGAAAGGATGTTGTTCACAAATAAATTAAAAGCCAAAATGATGGCATCTGAAAGATAAGACATCCCAACTGCAAATTTCTCGAGCTATTAATGTAGCATGGCTTTGTCATCTGAAGTCCAGTTTTATGGAAGCCTCAGATTCCCCTAAGGACTGCTAGCATTTAAGCACTTAGAGGAAAATGTCTTCTGCAATTACCAGGGTGCTCCCAGGCAATGGGCAGCAAACGAATACCACCAAGAAGATCCAAAGAGTCGGATCTCATGCTTGGTGAATGGAGTGAGCATCTTTATCATAAAGGAAAGTGCATCATGATTAGCTTCTGCTGGTAAAATCAGGTAGATGAGGAAAATTGATGGGAAAATAAAGAAGAAAGAGGAGGAAAAGACACAAAAAGTCATGGGAAAGTGAACTACATGATGACAAGTGAATGGCAACCCTGCCACCAGCAATCTGACTCAGCCACAACATTGCCACCACTAGAGACAGATGGCAAGTGACTGACAGGGACAAAAGGACTTCTGTGGTGTGGGGAAGCACAGTGCCTCATACATTCTGGCTACTGACTGCTGTGGGTGGAATGGTGTCACCCAGAAAGATATGTCCAAGTTCTAATCTCCATGGAGTACGTATAAATGCGACCTTATTTGGAAATACGGCCTTTGCCGATACAATATAATGAAGTCAGACTAAATGAGGATGAGTCCTAAATCAAATAACTTTCTTACAAGAGAGATTTGGAAACGCACAGGGAAGAAGCCCAAATAATAACGCAGGCAGAGGCTGGAATGATGCAGCAATAAGCCGATGAATACCCAGGATGGCTGGCGACGCCAGCAGCAGAAGAGGCAAGAAAAGACTCTCTCTAGAGCATTCAGAGGGAGTATCGCCCTGAGGACCCCTTGATTTTTTTACTTCTGGCCTCCAGAAGTGTGAGATAATACATTTCTATTGGTTTTGTTTGTTTTGTTTTGTTTTTGAGATGGAGCCTTGCTCTGTCGCCAGGCTGGAGTGCAGTGGCCCTATCTCGGCGCACTGCGACCTCTGACTCCCTGGTTCAAGCGATTCTCCTGCCTCAACCCCACACGTAGCTGGGATTACAGGCACACACCACCACGCCCAGCTAATTTTTGTATTTTTAGTAGAGATGGGGTTTTACCATGTTGGCCAGGATGGTCTCTATCTATTGACCTTCTGATCTGCCCACCTCAGCCTCCCAAGTGCTGGGATTGTAGGTGTGAGCCACTGTGCCCGAACTTTCTATTGTTTTTAAGCCCCTCAAGTTGTGTCCATTTTTATAGCAACCCTGGGAAACTAATGCAGATACCAGCCTGACACCTGAAAAAACTTACCTCAACCAGTGCAAGACAGTATCTGAGTTCTCCTTCCAGGTGCAAAGTTAACATTGCATGTATTTAACTGGCATCCTACCTTCACTTCCTGCCTTTACTAGATTCAACCTATGGATTATCATGCTTTTCAAAGCATGTGTTAGAGAAGAAACTATATGAAAAATTTTATCCATCAGGGAGGCATTTTACAGGAACTTTAATATTAAGATACAATTGCTAATAGAGGTTAAGACTCTGAATTATCACAGATAAAGAGAGTTTGAAAGAGATTGTAGCTCAGGTTATATCGCCAAAGTGTGATTCTCTTTAGAATAAGGTTTCTCAAGTGCAACTCTCTTGACATTTTGAACTGGATAATGCTTTGTTATGGGGACCTGCCTTGTGCATTGTAGGATATTGAGCAGCATCCTGTACCTCCACTCACTCCCTAGGTGGGTTAGGGTTAGGGTTAGCACCTCAACCCCTCATCATGACAATCAATATGTCTCCAGACATTGCTGAATATCCCCAAGGAAGAGGATAAAATCACCCCCAGTGAGAACCTCTGATCTTCAGTCAGTCTGTACGCTCTCCTAGCACAAATTATTGTAGTGGGGAGAAAAAAATCCTCCTGAACCTTTCATAAAGAACTAGAGATGGGAAAGTAGATCCAAGCCATAGATGGGTCCAAGATACCAAAGGTACTTGGGATAATCAGAAGACGAGACTTTTTTAGGAAGGTAAGAAAAACACTCCGTGGAAGATGGACTCAGGGCTTGATTCTCTAACTCTGCAGAGAGGCTGGGGAATGACCTCAACCAAATGGCCTTAGTGTGCCTCACTTCATCTTGATGAGAAGACAAATGATCTAAAATTATTATCGAGAGATTCCTGTGAAAGCAAGCTCTATACAGATGTGCAACATGCTCCATGCCTCACACCTTCAACATGCAAGTTTGCATCTGTTAATAACAACCAGAGCCACAAGAAAATATGTCAAAATAACTGGTGTGCCTGGTGACCATGAGAAACCATTAAGAAATTGTTTTGATTGATTGATATCAGCTGTTTTAAAAGAAAGCCCATGCTTCCAGCAAAAAACAAAATATAATACAAATGCAACTTAGACTTTAGTGTTCTAGGGAAGAATAAAAGTTTAGCCTTCAAGTGTGTGTGTGGTCAATTTGGTCATCCAGAAGATATCACTGATTTCTAGGAGACACTGAACTGTTGAGATTTCACCACAGCTAAATTCTGTATTTGGGTGCCTAGGTATTTATTTTAAGCAACCCTTCCTCAGAAATCATATGCCAAGATTAGTAAATGTCATAGCCACTGAAGTTGTAGAAGGAATTCTAAAATACTACTGCAGTAGGGGTGGTATCCTAAATAATTCAGACCAAAGTCTTACATAGTCAAAAGTGACCCAAATTCTTTATAGAGCAGAGGTAAACATTTGAAAATAGCACAGATGACTGAACAGGAGACCTTATAAAACCGCTACCTCTGAAAACATCACACTTACCCACTAGCACCCTATGGCTCCAGGCAGAGAATAGGTAAATTCCAGTCCATGAGGCCCTAATCAAAAATTGAAGAAAAACAGAAGATTCCACTGAGAACTTCCTGTCAAAAATCATACCTCATTTAAACCTGCGAGGATTAGGTTTTAAATCCCTGGACACATCCCACCGATTTCCCACTCCAACGACTCCTTTTGTCATCTGGCATTGACTTGGCTGTGTGATTACATCTTCAATCAAAGCTCTTTGTCTGACAGGTTGGATATTTTAGACACCATTCTTTTCTAGGTGGTGTAAGATATTAAAAGTGATCTCAGCAGAGAATTCCATTTTATCGACCTTACCTATCCTGGGCTCAAAAGTGCCTTTAGGACAATGTGCTCACAAACAGGCCCCAAATCTTGTTCCAAAACACAGTTCCCCAGATGCCATAAGCCCACCTGGCTGGGTCTCTGGGTTCCTTGTTCCTGCATCTTTCTTCAGGACTTGCTGTTCCTCCATGTGTCAAGAAGCAAGATAACAATTTATTAAGGGGACAGAGACACTCCCTTTCTGGATAAATGGGGTTTCAGAGTCTGATCCCTAGTCTGGGATTTAGACAGCCTGGGCTCTGGGCAGGAAAGGAGTCAAGGGAAGATTAGAAGGTAGTGTTCAGGGACAAGGCAGATGGCCCAACCAAAATGGCAGTGTGGGGGTGAGGCCGTGAGATGGAGCAAGGCACAACAAAGCCAGGAGGAGAAGGTGGGATGAGGGACTGGGATGCAGGGCTGAGAGGGGGGTGCTCCCTCAGGTGCCCAAGCATCACTGCGGGGAGTGTGATGGGTTATATCAGATTCCCCCAAAATTCATTTGTTAAAGTCCCAATACCCAGAAAATAACCTTATTTGAAAACAGGGTCACTGAAGATGTAACTTAGGTAAGATGAGGTTCTACTGGAGTAGGACCTTAATCCAGTGTGACTGATGTCCTTAAGAAAATGGGACATTTGGGCCCAGAAGAACATATAGGGTGGAGGCCATGTGATGACAAGACGGAGATTGGAGTGATGTTGCTACAAGCCAAGGAACCCCAGAAGCTGGAGGGGAGCCTGGAGCAGGTCCCCACTCACAGCCTCAAAAGGAACCAACCCTGGCTTCGTCTAGGATTTCTAGCTTCCCGAGCTGTGGGACAATAAGTCTCAGATATTTCAACTATCCGATGTGGAGTACTTCGGAAAATTGCCTTAAGAAACTGATACCTATGGATATCTTATTGTGGTGTCACTGTGATATGGTTTGGCTCTGTGTCCCCACCCAAATCTCATGTTGAATTGTAATACCCATGTGTTGGGGAGGGACGTAGTGGGAGGTGATTGGGTCATAGGGGTGGTTACCCCCATGCCATTCTCATGATAGTGCATGAGTTCCTAGGAGATCTGATGGTTTAAAAGTGTGTGACAGTTCCCCACCTTGCTCTCTCTCCTGCCACCATGTAAATATGCCTTGATTCCCCTTCACCTTCTGCCATGATTGTAAGTTTCCTGAGGCCTCCCTGGCCATGCAGAACTATGAGTCAGTTAAACCTCTTTTCTTTATAAATTACCCAGTCTCAGGTAGTTCTTTATAGCAGTGTGAAAACAGACTAATACATACTGCCACAAACCCCTTGGTATGATCAAAGGATACTTTTATTTTATTTATTATGCTTTCTGTAACAACACCAGAAAACATTACTTATCTAAGGCCCAAAAGGAACCTTATTGTAGTCAAGTGTTTTAATATTTACAGTCTTTTTATATGACTTAGAATTGTGATCACTTTATACCCAATAGTTTAGAGAGCATAGAAATATATTTGTGTATGTATTTAACTTACAGGTTTTTAACAGAAGAAAACTTTGCAGCTGGAAACTGATATTATCCTGTTTTCATCTTTGAAATCATCACATTGTAACTGCTCTTCATTTTACAGTTTTTCCAGCAACTTTTAGGCCAAAACCAATACGATTTTGACCGGAATTGGCCCAACTATCTGTACAGATTGGAGCCTGGTGGTGCTTAGCCTTCTGCTGTTTGATAGATTAATAGTTTGTGTCAGGTTGATATAGAAGGCAAGACAATCACTGGGCTGAGAGTGTGGAGAAATTTAGATGAACTAAATTAAAGCACATTTTCCCCCACTGAAAGTTTTTACCCTGACAAGGTGCATCACTTATTAAAACTTCCACCTTGTTGAGAACTCAGTTTGTATTTCAAATAACAGCACTGGAGAGTCATAATGGCTCCCTCCTGTAATCCCAGCACTTTGGGAGGCTGAAGCAATCAGACCGCTTGAGCTTAGGAGTTTGAGACCAGCCTGGGAAATATGGTAAAACCCCATCTCTACAAATAATACAAAAATTAGTCGAGCGTGGTGGTGAGTGCCTATAGTCCCAGCTACCCAGGAGGCTCAGGTGGGAGGATTGCTCGAGTCTAAGAGTTTGAGACCAGCCTGGGCAACATAGCTAGACCCTGTAACTACCAAAATAAAACAAGTTGCTGGGTGCAGTGGTGTGCACTTGTAGTCAGTCCTAAGAATGCTGAGACAGGAGGATGGCTTGAGCCCTGGAGGTGGAGGCTACAGTGAGCCATGATCCTCACACCACCACAATCTCCCATCAAAAAACATAAAACAAAACCAAAAACAAATAATAGCAGCAAAGCAAGGTGCAAGTGTGTGGACATTTCCAAGTCATAGTTTGAAGCTGATAATAATCATACTCTTCAGCTGATCTCGTTTAGCGGTGAAACATTTAGGTAACAAAACATCATTTTCTCAGAGATATGAATTATGTGATGATCTGAAGGCTAAGCATGTAAATAGGTATTTGGTAGGTGAAATCACAGCCTCCAAATGTTATGGGAAAGAACCCAAGCCTGGGAGTGAGGTACGTGCAGACGCACACTCCTAATGCCTCTTTGTGTTGTTAGATCAGCAACACTTTCCAATTTTCTCTTAGTCAGAGTTTATATTATTGCTGTTGGTACCAAATTAGCTTCATGTGTCCTGTATTTATTTATAAGCTTCCTGATGACAGTTCAGAGAGCAAGACACCCCTGCAGTGACAGCATAGTTATAGCCATTTGTAGATTTGGGGATATCATATTTGTCTAACACATGGTAGAGGAATAGTGAGGAATTTAAAATACTGGAAATAGATTTTAAAGAAAATGTAGAGCCACAAAGATTCGTATCTGCAAGCTGATCTAGTGTGTGCCTCTTAATGCTGGGTGTGAGGGTTTCTGAGAGTCCTCTGCTATCTCAACTCTGCAAAGGGATGCAAAACAGCCATTAAATCCAGCCATGCAAAAAATAATATGCTGTCCTCTAAACATCTCATGAGGTCTAAACCTGCGTTCAGCAGTTTCTCCCTCAAAGAAAAAAAAAAAAGTCCTTCGAATATCTCTATTTCCATTCATAAATGCTGTTATAACCCAAGTTACCGAGGCTTAGAACCTTAGAGCCATTCAGTAAAAACCTTCACAAATGTCTCAGTATTGAGCTTCGCAGTGGGGTGCTTGGGGTGCTCCCAGCCGGATGGGAGGTCAGAAACCAATCCTGCTGAATGTGCCACAAGCCACAGCAATCAAATGCAGAAAAGCCCACGGGTCCACAGACTGAGATGTTTCGAAGCAGCCTGAGAGGTGGTGAGACCTCCCTCCGACTCTCTCTGCACATCCAGTCACTTCCCAAAGACGATTGTGTTTGACCTCTCGGAATTACTAGGGGAAGTGCATGTACCTCCTTCCTCCTGAGAAGGAAGTTCCAGGAGTGTGTCTTTTTTTTTTTTTTTTTGAGGTGGAGTTTTGTTCTAGTTACTCAGGTTGGATTGCAATGGCGCGATCTCGTCTCACCGCAACCTCCACCTCCCAGGTTCAAGGCATTCTCCTGCCTCAGCCTCCCGAGTAGCTGAGACTACAGGCGCCCGCCACCAAGCCCAGCTAATTTTTGTGTTTTTAGTAAAGAAGGAGTTTCACTATGTCGACCAGGCTGGTCTCAAACTCCTCACCTCATGATCCACCCGCCTTGGCCTCCCAAAGAGTGTGCCTTTTTATCACTCTCCTCACAGGTTAAAAAGTGAGTTTCATTAGGGCACATTCAGCAAAAGACAATCAAACAAAGAGGACTTGTGTCTCTGCTGAAATGTAAGCATCAGAAAAACAAAATTATTTTCTGTCTTGTCCAGTCTTGGCAGTTACTAGGTGCTCAATAAAGTTTGTTGAGTGAATGAATGTAAAAAATAAAGGAAGAAATTTCCCTTTCTTCCAATGGCCAGGCATGCCAGCAACCAGGGTAAGTGAATCTGTTAGGGAGACACAAGCCTGGGGTGGCCTGTGCCAAGGACTAGACAGCTGGGGAGAGGAAAATTGGGGGAGAAGGAAGCAGCCAGCCCATCTGACTGCCCACCTAAGTCGTGTCCTCCAAGCCAGCACTTATCAGGGATAAACTGGCATTTTCATCCCTGCATGCCCTGCTCTCTCCATTCAAATACCTCAGAAATGACATCAGAGGGGTGTTGCTTAAATTTCCCCTAAAACTCCCACATTTCGTGTATGGAATGTATGTATAGAGGGCATTTGCTGTACACCTTTAGTACATGAGCTGGGAACCCCAAGATATAAACAAGAATTCATGAGATTGAAAAGGTTGCTGGTGGAGTCTGGTCAAATGGCTGCTGGGAACTGCTGCAAACAAGCACTACTGTCACCACCACAAACCCATGCCCTCTGAACTCACAGCCAGCAGCTAGTGCAGAACAGAGCTGGTTTTAAGAAGGAAGAACCTTAACAAAACTGCTTCCAATCGGGCTTGGAGCACAGGCCTGCTGCTGTGGGAGCCACTGCAGCTCAATCCTGGACTCCAGGACAGCAGCCGGCCTGGTGCTGTCTTGGCATTTGTGATGAAGACATATTTGCCCCTTTCTAGATTACCTCAGTGGGGCCTCTAGGCAAGGCCCCTAAATAATAGTCAGTGAGCTCTGTGTGGTTCAGGAGGTAATGGTGAGTTCAGATTCTGTTTTGAATTAGGAGGACCAGGCCAAGAGAGCAGCAACTGTTCCACACTCCCAGCTTCACTGTCCCAAACTCCAGGAGGTGTATTCAGGCGTTGAGAGATGAATCCCTCCTTACTATATGCCTTGTCCAGAGGCTGTAAGTGTCACAACCGTTCCCCTCCCACCACCAGCCTCCTCAACACCTCCAATGCTGCCACTCCCATTACCTCCATCACCACCATCACCATTAGCACCACCAAAACCACCACCATCATCATCATCACCATCACAGGTAACACCATCACCACCACCACCAACACTATCTCCACTACCATCATCACCACCAACAACAATACAATCACAACTACCATCATCACTATCACCACCACCACCATCACCACCAACAACAACACCATCACTATCACCACCAACACCATCACCACCACCAACACTACCAACACCATCACCACCACCACCATCATCACCACCACCAACAATACCATCATCACCACCATCACCATCATCACTACCACCATCACCACTACAACCACCACAGCCACTATCACTACCATCACCACCACCACCATTATCACCATCACCACTACAACCACCAACATCACCATCATCACTCTCATCACCACTATCACTACCATCACCACCACCACCATCACTATCATCACTATTAGCACTACCGTCACTGTCATCACCACCACCACCACCATCACCACTATCACCATCAACACTGCCACCATCACTATCATCCCCACTATCACCACCACCAACCACCATCATCATCACCATTACCACCACCATCACCATCACTATTACCATTACCATCATAGCCCCCACCCCTACCTCAATCACAACTTTTACCTCCTGTTCCATTTCCACCATCATGGTTACTGTCACCTCCATGAGCATCTTCCTGCCACTACCATATTGCCATCATACCATCTCTACCGCCATCACCCCACTATTGCTATGATCACCACATCACTCCACCATTACCCCCATCACCACCACTGTGTGATCTCAAGTTGGCCTTGTAATTTTTAGCTGCATAAACTCTAATCCTGAATTTAGATTTTAGAGTTCCAGATCAGTTTTAATTATAGAATTATGGTAGATTTGAATCATCAACAAATAAAGAATAAAGTCATGTGTTAGCTTTATAGTAAAAATATAGACAAAAAGTTAGATCATTTCAGTGAATCTTCCATGAAAATTAAATGAAGGAATGGCAGCACTTTTTTAATGTCTCTTTTTAGTGGAGTGGTAAAAAACAACTTAATTCAGTGTCTGTAAACCCAAAGGTTTACAAGGCTTGCGCTGACAAGTCTTGCATCTGGATTCCTTTATAGATGTCATGTTTGCTAGAAGAATCAAGGAGGAGCCAGAAGGCTATGAAAGTGTATTTCACTTTACTAGAAGAGAAGGAGCTGTAGAAGAGTTGTTTATTTTTATAATTTTTTTGAGACAGGGTCTTGCCCTGTTGCCCGTGGAGTGCAGTGGCAGGATCATGGGTCACTCACTGCAGCCTCGATCTCCTGGGCTCAAGGGATCCTCCCACCTCAGCCTCCTGAGTAGCTGGGACTACAGGCATGCGCCACTGTGCCCAGCTAATTTTTTAATTTTTTGTAGACACAGGGTCTTGCTGTACTGCCCAGGTCAGTCTTGAACTCCTAGCCTCAAGTTATCTTCCTGCCTCGCCTTACAAGCGTGAGCTACTGCAGCTGGCCTATTTGTTTTTTTAGATAGTCAGGCTAATTAGACTGGAGGGAAGGAGAGTGATTTCAGTGGAAGAAAAGCTGAACTTTCAAAGGGGAGGCAGGGCATACAGGAAGGGAGATGAGACTGGGCAGATGTGAAAGGGAGGAGGAGCTGCAGATGGACCCTGAGAGAAAAGTGGAGCTGGATGCGGTACTTGAGGACATCATCCCTCAGTAGGTGAAATATCTAGGCTTGTCTGTCATGCTCTAGGTAAGGCTAATGCTGCTAGTTTGTGGAGCAAGACATGGAAGAGCAAGGCATTCGATACAGAAAGGGAATGATCTCAGAAGCAGGTCCAACTATCAGAAATGCCACTGCACTTTCTGGAAATAGCAGGGGCAGGAGAGGGTCGTGATCCGTGGAGACAGCCCCTACAATTGTCAAGCAAATAACAAAAGATAAGGCAGAGAAAAAGGGGGAGGGTCCTTTTTAGATCCCCTAGGAAGGGGCTGTCCACGTGCTACACATTGTAGTCACCAGGAAAGCTCTAAACACCACCAGTGCCTGGAAGATCAGCACCACCTGGATTCACCAGGGTTCTCCAAGAAACAGAACAAAGAGGAAGTGGATAGAGATGAGATAGAGGAGATAGAGACAGAGAGATAGGGATAAAGAAAGAGAGGAAGAGATGGAGATAGGGATAGAGATGAAGACAAAGATAGAGATACATAGAGGAAGAGATAGGGATAGAGCTGGTTATAGACGTAGAGATAGAAGAGATAGACATAGAGATAGAGATAAGTAGAGACAGGGATAGAGACAGAGAGATAGGAATAGTGATAGAGAGAGATCGAGATAGAGAAAGATAGGGATAAAGACAGATAGAGGCAGGGATAGATCTAGAGATAGAGATGCAGATAGGGATAGAGAGAGAGAGACATAGGGATAGGGATAGAGATAGGGATAGAGATAGAGGGAGATAGGGATAGAGAGAGGGAGATAGAGATAGAGACAGAGAGAGATAGAATAGAGAGAGATAGCAATGGAAATAGGACAAGAGAGAGATAGAGATAAACATAGAAATAGAGGTAGATAGGGATAGAGATAGAGACAAGTAGATAGAGGAAGACAGAGACAAAGATAGAGATGGAGATAGGGATAGAGACAGATAAAGATAGAGAGATAGACATAGGAATGGGGATAGAGACAGACAGAAATAGAAATAGATAGAGATAAACAGAGATAGGGATAGAGATAGAGATAAAGGGATAGAGAGATAGTGATAGAGATAGAGACAGAGAGATGTATTTACTTTAAGGAATTGGCTCACAAGACTGGAGGCTGGCAAGTTTGAAATCTTCAGGGTAGGCTGACAGGCTGGAGATTCAGGGCAGAGTTGATGCTGCAGCTCAAGCTGAAGCTTGTCTGGAGGCAGACTTCCCTCTCATTTGGGGAAATATCAGCCTTTTCTCATAAAGCCTTCAACTGATTGCCTGAGGTCCACCCACATTATGGAGGGTAATATGCTTTACTCAACATTCACCGAAATGTTAATTTCACCTAAAAAATTCTTTCACAGCAACATCTAGACTAGCTTTGGGCCAAAAATCTGGCTACCATGGCCTAGCCAAGTTGACACATACAATAAGCCATCACACCCCCGCCCGAAGACTGGGACTCAATTGGTTGGGTACTGTATGGACCTCAGGATTCTTAAAGTCCCCCAAGGGATTCCAAGCTGCAGCCAAAGGTGAGGAGCAGTGCTCCAGGAGCAAAGACTCTCGAAGCAATGGCAGCAGCTTTGGTTTGGAAATGTTCTAAGGATGGTTCTTGATTGAAAACCAACATGAGGACTAGAGGGAAATTGTCCCCTGGAACCAGGCTTCCCGGCCCTTAGCAATTTCAAAACAAGAGGCAATAGAAGCAGTTCATTATGTCACAGCACTGCACACATGCCCATAAGATTCAGTGGCAGCCTTGACACTATAGAGAGCCAACTCTCAGAGCAGCCTGAGGAGACTCCACACACTGGGCTAGAAGGGAAATGGCACCCAAGGTGCAAAAGAAAGTGTGCCACCTCTGTGTATTTCTGTACTTTGAAAGAAGTTAGCAATGTCTCAAATATGTCTCAACAAATACCTCCTCTGAGGAAGGAGACAATATGTACAGGTTACATAGGGCCATTATTGGTTTGGTGAAGGGACGGTTCTTGCAATGGAGTTAACTGCCCCAGTCGCAGCGCTCTGGCACCAGAGGTATCCTGCAGAGATAAAGACAAGGACACCAACCTACACTCAGATCCCATGGAGTTTCCATGGCGTATTTGGCGTCAGTAACACAGGCCAATATTTTCCCAAGTGTGACATCCCAAGAAGCATGTTTGGATTGGGTAGTTCCTCTAGACATTGAAGTTAGCTGGTGATGGAATGTCAGTGCTGTGAGAATCCTGGTGGTGCAGAGATCACTTTCTTCTCTTTCAACTGGGAAATGAGAGATTGACCTAACCTAATGCATCTTCTGAAGTCCTGAAGGCATTAAGCATGTCATGATGAAGGGTAGCCCAGTTCACATCTGATTGTTGAAGAGATCCAGAGAACAGAGAAACAGATCCAGAGAACAGAGATCCAATAAACAGAGAAAGAAAGGAGGAAGGCCTTAATTTCATTGAACATTAATTTAAGACTGGGAATTATAGACTTCGGATTTCACTTCACAAGAGCAAGAGTATTTAATTTTAGATTTTACTTAAGGCACAGAATTATTTGAACTTTAACTTCCAAGTGTATCTAGTAGTTGCCTCTTTTAATTTCTGAGAATCTCTGCTGGTCCTTAGAGTGGTGCAAGTTACTCCAGCTGTCATCCTCCAGGCACGAGGGAGGATTGGACTCGTGTGCCCTCTTGAACTCAGGTGGTGCAATATAACTTTCCTTGGCCCATGAAATGTGAGCAGTAGGGACATAGTCCCTTCCAGGAAAAGCTGCAGGCATCAGTGTGTGCCTAGCTAAGCTCTGTTTCCCTCCGGGACACAGCCAGCAGCATTCCGCATGGCTGCTGTGCTCTCAGCTGGGCACCGGAGTGAAGACCAGGGAGGCACAGGGCAGAGCCCAGGCCAGCCAGTGAAGTCCATGGAAACAAACCTTCCTAGTGTTAAGCCATGAGATCTGGGAATTGTTTGCTGCTATTTAAGAGTCCTGAGGTCCAGAATACAGCCAGCCAACCTAGCCTAACCTATTAAAAGAGAATTTAATAAAACAAGGGGTTTATATTCAACTTTGAGTTGTTGACATTTTAGTCCCAGATCATATTAATGTTGACATTTAATCATATTGCAGAATCTCAGATAAGCTACATTGGGCAATATTGCTGGAAAAGAATGCAAAGAAAGAAAGAAAAAATAAATTTCCAACTTTGACTTCAGTGTGGCTCAAACTTAATTTGAATATTTTACTATTCTGATCCAACTGACAGCTTCTGAGAACAAAATACATACTCCCTGGCAGTAGTCCCCAGAAGACACTCAAGACACAGTGGCTGATATTGGGGAGTGGGTGGCCGCAGGCAGGGGCAGCTTTTGCCAAGTGAGCAGCCACAAGAGTAAGAGGGTGCCTCCCTGGCCAACCAGGGACTTAACACTTCAATCTAAAGGTTACGCATTCAGGGAGCAAAAAGGCAGGGCCCTCTTCTCCCCTGTGCCTCATATTTGCATGTGGAGGGAATGCCACTTGAGCAACTCTCTTGGTGTTCTAGTCTCACTAGCCCCTCACCATGGGGGATTGAGGTCTCAGTCTGTGGGAGATTATATTGGCTCATGGCCCATGACTGGTGAGGCTGATCTACTGCTGTAAGTAACTGAGATTTGACTTCTTTTCTTCCCTTTCCTCTCAGAACCAGTGAGAGGCAGCAATTTTGGGCAAAATGTCTGATTTGGAAATACAAACTTTACCCTCGTGGACTCCCCAAGAAACCAGGTGGGAGAAGGGACAAGCAGATAAGGGCAAGCCCATCAACCTCAATGCGTCAACCACATCCAACCACCTCCTGGTCAGCAGCAAAGCTGACATTTTGATCTCCATCTGTCTGATTCTTGTGTCTACTTTTCATTTTACAACTCCAGTGGGAAACAAAGAGCTTTATTTACAGACCCTTAAAAATCCCATCAGAGTGTAGTTCCCAGATGAGAGGCCATGTAAGACCATATGGAAAAACAATAGCCATGATGACAGTGTGACAGTGGAAGGGTTCGTCTTGTGCCCAGGCCTTGCGGTCATGCAAGTTTCTTGTGGATCCTGTTGGGACCAGCCGCTCACCAAGGCTGAGTAGGACCCCAAATGACAGGGGCTCTCTGCCAGACTCACAGAGAACTGCTGGGTTTTTGGGAAGGGTGTGCGTGTCTTTGGGGCATGGAAGTTGTGTTATAGTGGAGGTCCAGAGGAGGAGAAAACCTCTCCACCTCAGCAGAAGAGTGGCAGCTGATAGAGAGGCAGGAAATGCAGCCACCGTGGACTGGGACAGGGAGATTTTGAGGAGAGTGAAATCCAGAAACACTGTGTGGTATTAGTTTGTATCTAGAAGGTGACCGTCTTCTCAAGGAAATGCCTGTCATCAATTTTCTACACTATTAAAGGAATAAAGTTCTTGGCGTTACTACTTAAAATTTTTAACGTAAAAAGATTATGACATCACAGAGTTTCTAGCATCTATTCTCAACTTCCCACTCCCACTGCTGGCATCCAGAGCAGGCCTTTATTACCATTCCTCTGGTTCATTTAAACCAAGCATGGATGCAGAGAGAGAAGTGGGGGGAAAGATGAACCCTTGCCACCTACTTCTCCATCTGTGGCCACTTTGTCTGGAAGGAGAGTGAGGTTCTGTGTGGGGTAGGAAGGGGCAGAGGTGGCCCTCGGCTACAGTTCACCCTGCATCCCAGCCTCCTCTGTGGGTCTCCAGGCTGGGTGGCTCCAGCTCCATGACCTGGGGGAGGGAAAATGTGGTGGAGAAGAATCCAGGAGGCTAGGAGCAACTCTTACTCCTTGGAGTGTGGGAGGCTGTCTCACAAGGTCGGGGATCAAAGAGAAATAGAATGAGCTGACTTGACCTCTGCAGGAGCTGGAGGTAACAAGCACTGGGGCATGACATTCCCTCTGGAAAGCAAGTCTTTTACAATTTAAGTTGATGGAACTCAACAGGAGGAAGAACTGCCTTCTGTAACTAGAGAGAGACTTGCAGGAGAAGACCACTGTCTGAATGCTTAACTCACCCTTACAAGCAGTAATTTCAAGGAAATAATTGGACCTTTCTGCAGCTGTTGGACTGGCTCTGATTTCCAGCAGATCCGAGGAAACACTGTGGATGTGAGAGCAGCAGAGTATCAGTGAAAAGGCTAACACCCCACCATGTCATGTGTAATAGCAGTGTGTGTGTGTGTGTGTGTGTGTTTGCATATTTGTGAATTGTTTGCATCTGTGCCTGTGTACTCATGTGTGTGAATGCATGTGTTTACGTGTGTGTGGGGTAGGGGTGGGTGTGGGTATGTGTGGTGAAAGAGCCTATACAGAGGCAAGTAAAATACCATCCCCCTCCTTCCTCTGAAAATGTGTTTCTGTCTTGGGTCGGGATGGAATGAGGTCTGATTGTGCACTTGAGGGTCAGCGGTGTGACCTGCCAGTTTCTGCATGTCGTGCTGTGGAGAAGGAAGCGCATCTGTAGCCCTCATTGTCAATGAGATCTCAAAGGGGCTCTGACTCGGGGTCCACAAGGTTCTCTGCACTGGTCCTACAGGCTATGTTTCTGCATGGAGAGGCATGGATCTTTTTTTTTTTTTTGAGACAGAGTCTCGCTCTGTCACCAGGCTGGAATGCAGTGGTGTGATCTCTGCTCACTGCAACCTCTGCCTCCTGGGTTCACGCCATTCTCCTGCCTCAGCCTGCTGAGTAGCTGGGACTACAGGTGCCCCCCACCACACCCAGCTAACTTTTTGTATTTTTAGTAGAGGTGGGTTTCACCATGTTAGCCAGGATGGTCTCGATCTCCTGACCTCATGATCCACCCGCCTTGGCCTCCCAAAGTGGTGGGATTACAGGTGTGAAGTGATTCTTTATAAACTGATGAAGACGTCACAGCTGGGTTGAGAAAGGGATGGAGATGCGGACCTAAGTCTGGGAGATACCTGGAAAGCAGGCCTCCCTGAGAGCCCGCTGTGAACGCTTCCTGTGTTCCTGTTTGCTCTTCCAGGGCAAGGGGAGCTTCCTGTTTCATTGAAGTCTTAAATAGTGTCTTTTTCTGAGTGATAATATTTTCTAAGTCATAAATTATTAATCTTATCAACTAATTTACAGAGCAGACTCACCCATGAAAGAAGAAATGAGAGAGGCCTCTTACCCACCTCACCCAATTCCTCCTATTTTTTTTTTTTCCCAAAGAGATGACTTAGAGGTCCCATTTCCAGGCCAATCAAGTTGAAGGGGAAATGTATCTGTCAGTACATTAGCAGTGAGAGAGACCCAGTAGGACATATGTGGAAACTTCTTTCAAGGAACTGGCTTACACGACTGTGAAGTCAGGCTGGGCAGGTCTGAAATCTGCGGGGCAGGTGAGCAGGTCAGAAACTCTCCAGCAGGAAGTGATTCTGTGGTCCACAGGCAGACATTTCTTCCTCAGGGAAGCCTCGATTTTGCTCTTAAGGCCTTTCCAATGGTTAGATAAGGCTCACCCACATTATCAAGGGTAATCTTCTTACGTAAAGTCAACTGATTTTATATATATACATCAAATGGTTGAGATTGACCATGGTGTCATATATATATTATATATGTGTATTATATATGCATATTATATATACGTGTATTATATATACATATTATATTGTATTTTTTATATATACACTATATATGTGTATTATATATACATACTATATGTGTGTTATATATACATATATGTATATTTAATGTATGTATAATATACATATATAAAACCACATATAATCTATATATTGTATATAAATTATATACATATCTATAAAATGTCATCTAGATGTCATCTATAAAATGTCATCATAACACGTAAACTAGTGTTTGAGTGAGTAACTGGGTACTGTAGCCTGTCCAAGTGGGTGTAAAAAACTAACCATTAACAGTAGGACTCTTGAAGGAGGCTAGTAGAGAGCAACTGGTTGACCTTAGGGTCTTTGGCATTAGGATATAAAGAGTCACCATCCAATTGCCTGCTATGCAAAAGAACGGAGGAGGGTGAAGAAAAGATCAGAAAGGTTAAGACCATAATCAGCAAAGAGAGAGAAAGCAAATTTTCAGTGAGGTTGCTATGCATTCACCCCATCCACATGCAGGATGGATGGATTAACATAATATGTATGTCAGCCCGAAAGGTGCCTGGCCCGAATGCCAACTTCAGCCAGAACAAAGAGCCCAGACTAAGACTGAGGGACATGGAAGGACCTTCCCAGTCTCAGGGAGACCACACGAGGACTGACACCATGTTCAGTCTCAACTGGGGAAAAGCAAGATGGAAAGTCACCCTTTACCAATGGCCAGAAGTATAACTGGACCCCAAAAGTCAGAGGGCATTTCAAGCAAAGTGATTTAAAGCACTTCAAGCAGGCAATCGACAGAGGTGCACAGAGCAGGCTTAAATTTGTTTTTTACCTGATCAAAATCCAATTTACTGTCACCAAAGGCAGGCTATAAAACAGGCAATGTCACCAATAGCTACTGAAAGTTGGCAATACTCAAAGTCTTGGCATTAGATTTACTTTTTCAAATAGCAGAAGTAATGCATAATTGTTGGAGCAACTACAGCAATGCAAATGTTTTTTTTTTTAAGCAAATCTTCTTCCGCAGACTGCTCTCCAACTTCACCATCCTGGGGGCCTAATGTTAATAGCTCATTCTTCAGCCACAATTTTTCCTTTTCCTATAAATCATTTCTAAATATTTATACACATTTTCAGGATTTTTGTTTGTCTTTCTCAACCTGGTTTTCAATGAATATATCAAAAGCCTCTTTATTGGTAAGTGAATATAGATCTATATTTTATCTCCTTATTTCCTTATGCATCTGCATACACATACATAATTCTATATGAAGGTAGTCATACCGTATGTGCTTAGTATTTGCGGTGTACAATTTACATTTTTGCTTGCCTCTCCCACCCCATCATATCTCCCTATGTGTTTTTGTCCATGTTCATTTAATCATACACAAACACATACACAGTAGTTTCATGGTCTTTGTTTTGCCTTAAATGCAATCATATCGTACACATACCCACAAACCTTGCTTTTCTCATTCAGCAACAATACATGGAGTTGGTTTCCTGCAAGTCAACTGCTATTGCCCTTACTGGTTTTATGATAATTAATAACTGCATAAGATTTGACATTGTGCTTATACCCGTAGCTTATTCTGCCATTTCTTGCTTAATGGATATTCACTTGATCTCCATGTCTTGAAACCAAGTTACATTAACTATCTGTGTACCTCTGTCCCTACATAGTGAGCTTTTGTCTCTGGGACAGTTTCCCAATACTGGACTTGGTGATTAAAGAGCACATGGTTTTTAATTTTAATAGATCTCACCAGATCATGATCCAAAGAGAATGGACCAACTCGTATTTCCATTGGCTATGTCAAGTGTACCCACTTCATGTTCTCAACTATATAGGGGCTCTTTCTCTCTATTGTCAGTCAATCTAAGGTTGTGTCTTATTACTTTAACTGCTAGTGAATTTGAGTATTTTTTATTTTTCCCCTCATATTTGATGCTTCTTTGAATTGGATTTTCTGTAAACTTATTCATATTATTTGCCCAATTTTCTATTTCATTATTTTCTTATTAATCTAAGGCTTTTTGAATATATATTTTTCCAAATCCATAGCTCCTTATGATCTGATTATAATAGATATCATTATAAAGTTTTGAATTTTTTACGATGTCAAATATATGTTAAATACACATATATGGTTTTTTGTTTTGTTTTGTTTTTTTGAGACAGAGTCTCACTCTGTAGCCTAGGCTGGAGTGCAGCAGCGTGATCTTGGCTCACTGCAACCTCCACCTCCTGGGTTCCTGGTTCAAGTAATTCTCCTGCTTCAGCTTCCCAAGTAGGTGGGATTATAGGCCCATGCCACCATGCCCAGCTAATTTTTGTATTTTTAGCAGAGACAGGGTTTCATCATGTTTGCCAGGCTAGTCCTGAACTCCTGACCACGTGATCCGCCCACCTCAGGCTCCCAAAGTGCTGGGATTACAGGCATGAGCTGCCACACCCGGCCACATATATTTTCATACGTGTGTGTATATACATATAATAAATACATATACCTGTATTTATCTACATATATACAGTCTGGATATTTTAACTCACTTAAAATCTCCTCAATTCCCAGATTGTATTTTTAGTCTCCTAAATTTTCTTCTAATGTTTTTATTTCTACAATACTTACATTTTAATTTCTAAAGCATCAGTTCAATTGTCATTGCCAAGTTTAAAAGTTACTCCAAAATGCAGAGGATTAAAATGGCGGCCATTTTATTTTTCCTGCATTTTGTGGTTCAGGAACTCAGGAAAGACTCAGCTAGGCAGTTCTGGCTTGGAGTCTTTTGTATGGAAACAGTCAGTTGCCAGTGGGGACTGAAGGTTCAACTGAGCTGGATACTGAAGGTAGCTCTTCCGTGTGGCTGCAGCCAGCTCAGCTGGGCTGTTAGCCAGAACACCCACGTGTAACTTCTTTAGCAAGTCAATCTCAGCATGGCCTTTTCTTACCCACCTCTAACATTATGCAGCATTAGTTCAGAAGTTTAGGTTTCCAGAAGTACCCTGTGGCATTCTTACAATTTCCCTGGAACACACCATTATTTATGCCATGGAGAGAAGGGCAGAGAAGTGTGGTCCAATCCTTTTCCACCTTACCTAAATCTCTTGCTGGAATAATACTATTGATGATTATTCTTCACATGTTGAAGAAATAACTACTATTTTCCACCCAACATATTGCCGTGATGTCAGAAACAATGGACAGCTATGGCATCCGTTCTTATGTCCACATGATGCTGGCACAGTGACACAGTGAATGGGAATGGATTAGCAAGAATAGTGCCAGAAGTGTCCGTGTTTAACAATGAGCTCTCTCTTCAGAGAAATTATCTCAGTGTATTTGCTTAGCAGTCAGGCAACCACTTGTTAAAAACGCCCGTATTTCTAAGAGGCATTAGAAACTGGCAGAAACATTTTGCTGCCGTCACTTGTGAATTCATGCCAGCTGTGATGAATACGAATGAGAAGGAGTTCTAAATGGATCTGTGCAGACGCATCGCAGCACTCCCGACATTTGACAAGCTGATTTCCAAGAAGAGCATCAGGGCACGGGTTGGCAGTGGGGCAGCTGGTGGTGCCACTGGGGACCACAATGTCAGCATTAGCATTCTCTGCACAGAGGACGCCAGCTTCAGTGTCTAATTTCAGTGTCTAAAACCATATTTTTGCATCTCATAATATCGTTTAGGTAAAACTAATTCTAATTGATTGGCACAATTCTTGCTTTTAGTTCTGGACTTGCTTGCTCTGTCTGTAATATGATTGAAATCTATATAATGGCATGGGGAGAGTTGAGGACAGACTAGCTCGGTTTCAGTCATTACTGTTCTCTAACGGACATTAGGACCATAGATAACATTGGAGATCCTCTGGGAGGGACAGATAGTGATATTATGGACACTGATACTATGTATATATTTAACATATGTTTGAATTTATAAAAATTAAAAGCTTTATAATGATAGACTATATATTTTTTTCAGTACTAGCTATGGATCCCACAACTACAGTCACCATTATCTCTGCCTCTGTGTCTGTTTTTCTGACATGAAGTTCCAAAAGAAGGGGAAGATGTGCTTTCTTAGAATCTGCCCCTAAGAGGGTTCAAATATTAGCCACCCTTTCCCCAAGATCCCTGGAGAAGACAAATAAGACCCCACAATCTGTACCTGTTGGAAAGAAGTCTGAGATGGCTATGACTAAAAGCTATGTTCTCTTATATTCTCATTGTGTTTTAAAATAGTTATAAGTTACCTCTGGGAGAATAAATAAGAAACTGACAACATGTTTGCTGCCAAGGATAGGAGCTGAGTAGATGGGAGACTCAGGTAGAAGGCACACTTCACTGTGTATATTTTGTCCCTCTTGATTTTTGTGTCATGTTGGAAGAGTAGTAGAGAGAGAGAGAGAGATAATAGGAGATGGTTAATGGGTATAAAAATACAGTTAGATAGAATGAATAAGATGTAGTGTTCGGTAGCACGATAGGGTGACTATAGTTAATAATTTCTTGTATATTTCAGAATAACTAAAAGAGTGGAATTGGAATATCCCTAATGCAAAAAATGATAAATGCTTGAGGTGATGGATCTCCCACTTACCCCAGTTTGACCACTACACATTGTATGCTTGTATCAAAATATCACATGCACCCCATAAACATATACAATTATTACGTATCCATAATAATTAAAAATAAAATGTTTTAAGTTTTTTAAAAGAAAAAGAAAAGAAAATATTTCAAAGAAAAAATGGTTTAGCTAATTTAAGAATAAGTTAAAGAACTAAAAGAATTCCTTTTTTAATGGCTTTGTAATTGAATTGAATGATATTGTGGGAATTCATGCTAAGTACTGACTATTGTTAATCATTTTTCATCTATGATTTTTCTTCCTATAGCCATGTCCTAATGTCCTGAGTTCTCAGGTGGAGTGTAGCCTTACTGAGAGAAAAAAAATAAGCCATCACACTTCTTATAGAATCTGACCTAATGTCCTGAAAAAAATGCTTTTGATTAATAATTAACAAATAATATCTTTTAAAAAATCTCACATGAAAAAATGCTCATCATCACTGGCCATCAGAGAAATGCAAATCAAAACCACAGTGAGATACCATCTCGCACCAGTTAGAATGGCAATCATTAAAAAATCAGGAAACACAGGTGCTGGAGAGGATGTGGAGAAATAGGAACACTTTTACACTGTTGGTGGGACTGTAAACTAGTTCAACCATTGTGGAAGACAGTGTGGCAATTCCTCAAGGATCTAGAACTAGAAATACCATTTGACCCAGCCATCCCATTACTGGGTATATACCCAAAGGGTTATAAATCATGCTGTTATAAAGACACGTGCACACGTATGTTTATTGTGGCACTATTCACAATAGCAAAGACTTGGAACCCACCCAAATGTCCATCAATGACAGACTGGATAAAGAAAATGTGGCACATATACACCATGGAATACTATGCAACCATAAAAAAGGATGAGTTCATGTCCTTTGTAGGGACATGGATGCAGCTGGAAACCATCATTCTCAGCAAACTATCACAAGGACAAAAAACCAAACTGCATGTTCTCACTCACAGGTGGGAACTGAACAATGAGAACACTTGGACTCAGGAAGGGGAACATGACACACTGGGGTCTGTCGTGGGGTGGGGGGAGGGGGGAGGGATAGCATTAGGAGATATACCTAATGTAAATGATGAGTTAATGGGTGCAGCACACCAACATGGTACAGGTATACATATGTAACAAACCTGCACATTGTGCACATGTACCCTAGAACTTAAAGTATAATTAAAAAAAAAAAAAAATTAAGGTGTTTTTTTCTATGCCCAAAACATTTTTTCTAAAGCAGCCATTTTTTTTCCTAAATTAAGGCCATGCAGTGTATGGCATTGGCCAAAACATATAAATAAATCTGAAAGTCCTTTGATGCTTGATTCCTGGATCTCAGGAGCCCCTCTAGGACTTCAAATAAGTCCTCCAAGACCTCCTTTTGTGGCAGATCATGCTCTTCAGGGTCCCCTGAGCAGACAGAAATAGGGAGCATAAGCTTGGGCCCAAATGAATCTGGGAAACCAATGCTTCTTATACTCCTACTGCATTCTCGCCTTTCTTGCCCTAACCTCATCCACTAATTCTACAAATACTGTATTAGTCCGTTCTGACGCTACTAATAAAGACATTCCCCCAAATGGGTAATTTTTAAAGGAAAGAAGTTTAATGGACTCACAGTTCCGCATGGCTGAGGAGGCCTTAAAATCATAGTGGAAGACAAAGGAAGAGCAAAGGAACATGTTACATGAGGCAGGCAAGAGAGCGTGTGCAGGGAAACTCCCATTTATAAAGCCATAAGATCTTGTGAGACTTATTTACTACCATGAAAATAATATGGAGGAAACCACTCCCATGATTCAATTATCTCCCCCTGGCCCTGCCCTTGACACGTGGGGATTATCACAATTCAAGATGAGATTTGGGTGGGGACATAGAGCCAAACCATATCAAATACTCATTGAACATTATGGCCAACATTATGGCCAACTGTAATGGCCAATATTGACCTTTACAGCCACGGTCCATGTCCAAAGTCAGTAGTTTTTCATGATTTTTAGAATAGTTCTTGTGAGCGATGACAGCAAAGTTGATGTTTACTTTAATTTCACCTCCCTTCCCGAGTTTCTCCAAGTTCAGCCTCTTCCTCTGCCCAGCGAAGAGCCAAATGTCCAGCCTAAATGTTTAGGAGAAAACTCACAACCAATTCTCTTGCCTGACTTTTGCCATTTAGGGCAGAGCTCCAAGACTTTTGTGCAAGGTAAACGCTGTTTTTTATCTTTCAAATGGAGTTGTTAAATGAAGAGATTTGTTTAGCTCATTAGAAGTGCTAACAATAAATGTCAACATTATCTTGTATTCTAAACATTAAACTCACACTTACCCTCTTCTTTGTGTAAATTAAAAATCCCAAAGTCTATGCAAATGCACTTCTCTGAGTATTGAGTATCAGTAATATTCTACTACATGGAAATACCTACTCAGTCATTTTTATTTGATGTACATATACAAGACCAATATTGGCGTGTCATTAAATATGAGGTTCTGTACCTAGTGGCATTTATTTTCAGTATGAAGAGTTTGTTTCTGCAAAAATCTAGTTTGTTCATGAATAGACTTATCCCAGCAGCTCTCTAACCTCTCCCACAACCATGAAATCTGCAGAGCCTCCACTCCAGTGTGTCCCCGGAAAGGGCCTTTAATTCCACAGAGAGGCAGAGTAGAAGAATACTGAGAAATGGTGAATACAGTGCCAGGCAAACAGTTGCATGCTTGGTTCATATCTAGAAGGCAAGTATATGATACACCTTTCTTCTATAACAACAGAACAATGACAACAAAGTGTGACTAGAAAGTCAATTTCTGTCTGTGTTTCTAGTAGACACAAAAAAAGGAGGGGACACTTTTAAGTAATAAACACAGTGTGTAAATGACATAGTAACCCAATTTTAAAATAAAGGAACTAAAGCCAGCACCAGGACCTTTTCGATAATAGAGTAATGACATTAGCTTACATTTCCAGAATCCTTTGTATTTCATCGTGAATTCACTCTGACTCTTAGACCAACCACTTGGGGATAGGACAGATATTATCCACAATTATAGATGGAGAATCTTGATTTTCAGATACATGAAATAACTTTCCCGAGGTCATAGAGTTAGTAAACTCTTGTGCAGGAACCATGAGCCCTGACATATTTTTTAGGTAAGTGTGTGAGATAACCCAGAAGGAGTCATTTCTTTCTCTCCCTTCCTTTACTATGGGTTTGTCAGTCACGTTCCACTGATACCAAGTCAAGTTTGAGAAGGCAGACACAGACACATCCACTAGAAAGAGAAAAAATGCTGTTAGGGAGGGTATTAGGTAGCATCCTATCTCAGCTGAGGCACAGCAGCTGTGAAAGACCAGTATAAAGATGTTTAGGGTTGTCAGAAAATAGAGGAGTCAGTAGCTAAGATATATAAACTAAGACCACAGGTCAGGACACACAATGTAATGAGAGGCTAGAAAAGGCAGCCCACTGATAGCCTAGGGTAAGCAGTTGTTAGATCAACATGTTGAAATGCCATAGCATGAGCCTCGCCTCTTATTGGAATAAGTGAAGATTTTATGGTGATTACCACTATTAGTATCTAACATGGTTTTGACTGTGTCCTCACCCAAATCTCACCTTGAATTGTAATAATCTTCACATGTCAAGGGCAGGGCTAGGTGGAGATAATTGGATCATGCGGGTGGTTTCCCCCATCCTGTTCTTGTGGTGGCGAATAAGACTCATGAGATCTGATGGTTATAGAAGTCGGAGTTCACCTGCATACACTGTCTTGCCTGCCACCATGTAAGAAGTCCCTTTGCTCTTCCTTTGTCTTCCACCATGATTGTGAGTCCTTCCCAGTCATGCGGAACTGTGAGTCCATTAAACCTCTTTCCTTTACAAATTACCCAGTTTTAGGTATGTCTTTATTTGCAGCATGAGAACAGGCTAATAAAGTACCAGCATGTCCCTAATGCAGTTAAGGCAGAAACATGTTTGGCTAATGGGATCATAGATGGTTCTACTGACCTCATCATACATCTTGAGAACAGAGACATTGCACACCCAGCTCTAGGAAGCACACTTCCAGAAGCTTAAGCAGAAAAATGCTCTTTTGAAGACACTCGGGAAAGTCACCTTCAACACTCAGGTGCAGAGGTGACTCCCTGTCTTCTCGAAGGCAGTTATGCTGAGCCTTGGAAGCAGCCAAAGCTTATCACAGGGAAATGGAGCTAAAGGGGACTTTTGTGTTGGAATGTCTGAGGAAGAGAACTCGTCCAAGCCCGGGGATATGGACCCCATGAGGAGGCATGGTGTGTCAGTGCTCAGGATGCAGAAGGCCAAGGTACATTTTAAGCCATAGACACATTTTAAGAAGCCATGTACAGAGGTGATAGCAAAGGCCGTGACCCTGGAAAGCTAAGAGAAAGTGGAAGTACCTATGGGTGAGCTTGGCATTTAATAAGCGGGATCCTCTACCCTTGACTCAAACGTCTAAGAAGCCCATGGTGTGGGTGGCACCTTCCCTGACCCTTGCTAAGGGCATATTGTTCTCATCTGCATGTTCTGCTTCTTCCGCTCAGTACTGCCTGACTCTCACCCATCAGCCTCTGACAATGCTGTCCTTTGCCTGGGGATCAGGCAATGTATCAGAGTCCTCCGCTCAGCAAGAGTTTTTGGTTTGTTTTTTTCCATTTCCCTGAAAAGACAGATGCTTTTAATACTTCCTCCTTGTCCTTATTAGGCAGGACCATCCCAAATCAAATCTTCGAGCAGTTATTCTCATCTATCATGTGCAGAATTGATCTTGAAACAGAGCATAATCAATACATAAACATGGGCATAGACTTTGTCTTCTTCCTTTCCTGATAATCTCCTCACTAAGGGTGTGCTTGTTAATGCTATTGACCAGCTTACTGAGACATGGGAGACAAGCAAGTCCTGGGTGAATGTGGCAATAGACCTTGATTATCCAGAAATTCTCTTAAAGGTCACCATTATTAACTGGAAATTTTTTTCTATTCCATTTTAAGACAAAGGAGAAAACCACAAAACAAGACGATATTTTGTATATTGGTTAAATATGGGTTTTATGTCATCAGCGTCTTAGCTGTGATCTCCAGAGTATGATATGCACACACGAAATTATCCATTGAGGTAGACAAAGGAAATATTTTATTTTCATACGAAAAAATGAAAGGAACAATACTTTACTACTATTTAGTACATATGGATTGAGACTGAGGCAGAGGATTGTAATGCTCACCAAATACCTATGGACTCCTTTATATTTCCCAGACTCCTTTGCAGCTATGATCGATTCATGTGGCCAGGATCTGGCCAATGGAATTGGCCTCCAGGGCCTGATCACAGCCTTCCCTTCACATTGCACTGACTCTAGAAACAAAGAGATCATGCAGAGAAGCTGTCTGGTCCATGCTGTCTCTCTTAGAGTGAGAAATGAACTTGAACTATGTTTAGACACCGGTATTTTGGGGTTACATATTACCACAGCATAACCTATCCTCCCATGATTAATGCACTTTGTTCTGTAAGTAAACATCAGACCTTCATGTGTCACCTGCAGTGAGCGAGGTGTTCTAAGGGATGCTGGCAGTATATTGACAATAAGGGGTCCCTATCAAGCCTTCCTGTCATTGGTTTGATTTCCATATAATACAACATACTGACTTATACAGACCCAGTTAGGTGACTTTAGAAACTACATTATCTCATTTAAGCTGAGCCGGTTCTCACACAATGAGCAGCTGTTTTAAAAGGCAATCCTCCAAAAAACAAACCCTGTGGACTAAAGAAAATAACTAAAAAATATAATCACAAGAGAACCAGGGCAAAACAACAACTAATATGTCTAACCACATGACAAGATAAAAACAATGACAGCCTGATTCAAACTGAGAAGAAAACCAATGAAAAAAATTCAGTATTATTAAGAAACCTATCTGAAATATAGTCTTTCATTTAATACATATTTATCAAATGCCTTCTACATGCCAGCCATAATCTAGGTGCTGGGGAGAAAACAGCAGACAGAGCAAAGCCCTACTCTCTCGTGGAGTTAATCAGCACATATATAAAATGTCGGGTGCTGAGAGGTGCTAGGGAAAAATAAAGCAGGGTAGCTAGTGGTTGGAATGTTTGAGAAGCTGGGAGAGGCTTCTCTGGTAAGGAAATATTTGAGCAGAACCTAAAGGAAAAGAGTCTTGTGCACACCAAAGGGAGACCATTTCAAGCAAAAGAAAGTGCAATTGCAAAGGCAGGGAAGGAGGGGTCGGGGGAGGAAGGCTCCAGTGGGCAGGGTGCTGTGTAAAGGCAACAGGGAAGACCAGTGTGGATGGGAAGGAGTGGGTGAGAAGAAAAGTGGGAGGTGACATGATCCAAGCACTGGGGGCTGATGAAGGTCAAGGTCATGCAGGGGCCTGTAAGAACTCAGGCCATTCCTATGAACGGGAGGAAGAGGCACTGGAAAGTCTGCACAGGGATGTGACAGGATGTAACTTGCTTTTTCTGGCTGAGAATTAACAAAAGGGGTAAGGGTGGAAGCAGGGAGACCATGTAGCCATTGAGTTTGCAATATGGATTGTCCTTTAATAGTGAAAGTCATTCTGGGTGTGTAATTGAGCCTTGAGCTAGTAACTATTGATATCATCACAATTAGCAGGACACTTAAAATTAGAACCTAAAAACAACTATTTATTTATTTATTGCCTAAATGTAAAGGTACTATATACTCAGCCCGGTATTTTAAAAATTCCACTAAGCCTAATGATACTTGTTTAGAAGATCTGTTGAAGTCTCTTACTCAGTAGCAAAACCCTCATTAGGGAAGCACTTATTCATCCTCTTGAAGAAAAATGGCTAGATACACAGGAACCAATATATGTTGACAAATTAAAATGCTTTTCATTGTGAACAAATCAGGAAGAGATTTCACTAAAATCTTAAAGATAAAAGTATGGGATAAATTATGCAGTGGAAAATGTTAGATTATTACATGGATGAGAGTACAGATATTTCTAATACCTCAGCTGATATATTTGCTAGATCCTGTTCCAGCAAGGAGATATATGATAAACTACATTTTTATAAGCCACCAAGTAGAAGATTTATTGGAGAAGACATCTTCATAGGAGTAATTTTTTGAGTAAAAACAATGTTTGATGGGAAAACAGTGTAGCAGAACCCCTAATGAGGAGGCTGCTTGACTGTAACTTTACAAACAAAATCTAGGTGAGCATTACAGATGTAGTTGCTCACATGAAATCCAAGCACTGCATCCTTTGAAAGCAAGTTACTGCTGCGGTGATTAGTTGGATTTATGAAACTAATGCAAAACATGTGTATTAGTTAATGATTGTGGTATAGTATAGGTACTGGGAAGAAAACAGCAGACAGAGCAAAGCCTTACTCTCTCATGGAGTTAATCAGCACATATATCAAATGTCAGGTGGTGAGAGGTGCTAGGGAAAAATAAAGCACAGTAGCTAGTGGTAGGAGTGTCAGGAGCCCAGGAATGGCTTATGTGTCAGGGTCTCTCTCAAGATGGCAATCAAGGTAACGGCCACGGCTGGGGCCTCATCTGAGGCCCAACTGGGGAAGGATCTGTTTCCAAGCTTCTGTGTTTGTTGGCAGGATTCAGTTCTTCCCTGGCTGTTAGACTGAGGGCCTCCTCTCCTGCTGGTGTCAGGCTAGAGGACACTTTCAGTTCCTGGCAACACAGTCCTTTCCATACGGCAGCATAATTCCTTAATGCCAGCAAGGGAAAGAGTCAATAAAGAGAGTTCCCTAGCAGGATGCAAGTTACAATCTTATGTAATATAATCATAGAGTGACATCTCCTCACCCATGCCATGTTCTGTTGGGCAGAAGCAAGTCACAGGTCCCACCTGAGGAATTACACAGGCCTGTGATTCCCAGGAGGTAGGAATCCTAGGAACTTTTTTGGAGTCTGTTTGCCACAACCTGTAAAATGTAGTAAAACCAGTGCAATACTTTGTAATGAGTCAGGAATGACCAGGAAAGGTTTTTGCTAGATGGAATCTTCCTTGGTAGAGTTTCAATATCTATTTTATGACAAAATACTTAAAAGAGTTGACAAAATATTTTTTAAAAAATCGAGTACGTTTCCTTAATGAAATGGCAAGTGTTCCAGAGAAACAACTGACAGTGATATACTACATCTCAGATATTTTGAAAGGAAAAGACAATGTTCTCTTTCAAAATAAAGGTGATGCTTAACAACAATTTTAAAATAATTTGTCTTATTCTGTCTGAGGTGCTATAACAGAATACAATAGGTTGGATGTCTTCAAGAGCAGACATTTATTTCTCATAGTTCTGGGGTTTGGTAAGCCCAGGATAAAGGCACTGGCAGGCCTGGTGCTGTGACAGACATGCTTGTAGTTTGCAGATGACTATCTGCTCATTGCATCCTCACATAGCCAAGAGAATGAACATCTCTCACTGTCTCTTCTTTTAAGGGCACTAATCCCATTCATAAAGGCACCAACTTCATAAAATAATTACCTCCCAAAGGCTCCACCTCCTAATATCATCACATTAGGACTTAGAATTTCAACGCAGGAATTTGGGGGTGGTGGCAGATGTTAACATTCAGTTCGTAAAATTATTGCTTATGGAGAAAGCACTTTTAAATGGATGTTTGCAAATGCTTTCATCTATTGTTCAGTGTGATATAAATGTGTCACCTATTAAAAAACTCCTTAGGAAAAATAAAATTGAAAAGAAATCTAAAAACTTTTCATTTTTTATTTGTATTTATTTTATTTTATTTTTATTTTATTTTTTATTTTTTTGAGACAGAGTCTCACTCCCTCACCCAGGCTGGAGTGCAGTGGTGAGATCTCGGCTCACTGCAACCTCCACTTTCTGGGTTCAAGCAATTCTCCTGTCTCAGCCTCCCAGGTAGCTGGGGCTACAGGTATGTACCACCACACCCAGCTAATTTTTGTATTTACTATTTAGTAGAGACCAGGTTTCACCATGTTGTCCAGGCTGGTCTTGAACTCCTGACCTCAGGTGATCCAGCCACCTTGGCCTCCCAAATTGCTGTACAGGTGTGAGCCACGATGCCCAGCTCTAAAAACGTTTTAAATGAAGAAGTTTAGTGACTTTTGAATCCATTTGTTAAGTTTAAATATATTTAATTTTTAATTTAGCTTTCAGGTATGAGTTTTCAAGGGGAGTGAGTGCTTTATTTCTCTCTCTCTCACTCTCTCTTTCTCCCTCTCTCTCTTTATCTCTGTCTCTCTGTCTGTCTCTGTCTTTTTCCCTGAACAGAGACCCATATCAAGAGAAACACACATACACACACACACAAACACACACACACACACACACACACAGGTCCACCAGTAAATCATATTTGAAGGCCCAATTTGATTAGTATATCCACAGTTTTTTCTTTGAGTTGGAGCCTCAGAGGTGAGGGCAGATGAAAGCATTTGCAAATCTTCTCACAGATTGTGTGAAGCCATGCTGAAATCCCCATGGAGCTGACCCAGTGTCAGACCTAAGAGTGAGACTCATGTAGGATGCTGAATAAATAGTGTCCATCTAGCCCCTGGGAAGCCCAGGTGTCTTGGAACAGGAAGTAAATTTTCTCGTGGGGTTTCAGTGATTTTACACTGAAGTTTTAAACTATGTACAATGTTAAATTAGTTCTAGTTCATGCTGTGTTATGATTTCTCCTCTTTATAATGAAAAAGTAAATTGGCTAAGGATCTATATGTAACTAGATTTATTGGGAGAGCAGAACCACTACCGTGAGTCTCCACGTTGCATTTTCTCATGCTTGGAGAACAATCAGAACTGCTTAATTAAGTGCTGAACAAAGCTTTATTATCGACCACAAGATAAGAATGTCAGTCCTGAGCCTACTTGTCTTCCAGTCCGTTCCCCAGACACCAGAGTAATCTATGATGTAAAGTAAGCACTGTTCATTACCTTGTCTGCTGTTTCTTAAAAATGTGTTTATGCATTTAGTATTTGTACATCATTGAGTTAAAGGGCGTTATACATTTTGTGCTAAGTAGAAGTATGAGGAGAAAACCAAAAAAAGCAAAACCTTGCTCTTCCCGGAACACTGGGTTTAGTTAACCAGATCGTAGCTGTTCTTAAGCTGTGTTCTGTGTTGGATGCCTGTGTGTGTGTGCGTGTGTGTGCACACACACACGCACACACAATTGCACTCGCACTGCATTCCACAATCACACATTGTCAAATGACTCACACAATTGCACTCGCACTGCATTCCACAATCACACATTGTCAAATAACTTTGTATGGTCTGTCTACTTCTTATTCCTGGAGAGTCGCTAAATAAATCAACATATTACACGTTTTTTGAAGTTTCATAGTGGGGAAACCTACTCAGTTATGTTTAACCTAGTAGTTCCCAGACATTTCTGACCATGAATCATCTTTCCTTACTAGAACAATATCTTAGTTTTGATTCCCCTGTTATTCATTCCAGTATAAGGAGTTTATTTGGGAAATGATTGGAGGAAGTGCCAGTGAGGTTGTGAGAATGTGAGCTGGGGAAAGGAAGGCAGCCAGGAAAGGGTGTGTTATCAAGCAACTCACCACCCCGGTTCAAGCTGCGTAATTAAGAGCCCAGGTAGAGCATCTCCTTCTGCTTAGTCACTGACTGATGAATATCTGACCTGCAACACTCATCGACAGAGCATTCTAGAGCAAGAGAAAGCAAAGAGACACAGATATTTGCAGTTGGAAGCCAAACCTACTACAATGGTAAGACCGAGGTATTAGCAGAGCACCAGCATCTGACAAGACAGCTTTGAAGACAGTCTTGAAGCCTTCAGAACACTCAGGTTGTGCAGAATACAGTGTGGGAAATACTGGCATCTATCTTGGGTTTTTTACGTGCAAGCAATGGTGATATTCTGAATAGACACGGCCCTAGAAAATAAAATGGGAGCCCCTGAGAGAGTAATATTGGTGAAATGCTGCAGAAAGAAAGGAACGAGCATTGACTGGGCAGCAGACTGAAAACCGGAACTCAGTTCCAGCCCTCACAAGGTTTTGATTAAGCTATCAAAGTCACCTATTACTTTTTCCTTTCAAATAAATAAATAAAAATAAGCATTTTTAAAGGAGCTTTAAGTCAAAGTCACCTATTAAAATAATCTGCGCCTCTCTGGAATTTGTGTGCACTGACAGCCTGCCACACTCTGCTATTGGCTGGGAGCTGCCTGCAGGAGGCATGGCCTCAGTATGAGGACAGCAGCCAGCTAGACTCTAAGCAGCAGCAGATCTGTGCAGTGCATTTTCATGACCATCACCTCCTTATACAGCGCTCGCTATGTGCTGGGCTCAGGAGTCCTCACATCGGCCCCACAACACGAACATTTTACAGTGATTCTGTAGCAGAGAATACTACTGGACACTTTTCTAGTAGTCAAACTGTAGAGTTCATTTCAATTCTGTTCTAACTTTGTTCTTTAATCTGTTGCCTAATCATGGAGTCATTTTTTAGGTTGTTACTGTTTTGTTTGGTTTTATTTACCTGTTTCCAAAGCTCCTTTAAAAATGCTTATTTTTATTTTATTTATTTTTTTGAAAGGAAAAACAATTTTTATTTGCAAATCATCTATGTAGAAAATCCTATGGAATCTATAATACAGCTATTAGAACCATTAAATGAGTTTGGCAATGTTGCAGATACAAGATCAGTATAAATAACCAATGGTATTTCCGTATGCTAGCAATAAAGAATTGGAGATTAAAATTTAAAATACATTACTATTTAAAATGACTTCAGAAATGTGAAATACTTAGGAATAAATCTGACAAAATTACAAAATATTGCTAAGATAAAATGTAAAAACCTAAATAGATAGAGAGATACACTGTGTTTATTGGCTGAAAAACTAAACGTTATTTAGATGTCAGTTATCCTCCAAAGTGGGTTTCTTATACGCAACATATCTATTGATTCACTCTGCCAATATATCTGTGTATTAATTTTGGTGTTTAGATCATTAAATGTGATTATTGATATGGTTAGATATAAATCTATCATATTGCTATTTCTTTACCATTTGCCCTGTCTATTATTTGTCCTCTAATTCCTCTCTGTTTTCTATTAGGTGTAAATATTTTTTATGATTCCAAAAAATGCTTATTTTTAAAAATTAACGTGTCCAATAGAACTTTCTGAAATTATGGGAGAGTTCCATGTCTGTGTTGTTCAGTATAGCAGACACTGGCCACACGTGGCTGCCGACTGCTCGAGATGTAGCTAGTGAAACTAAAACACTGGGTTATTTCTTCAATTTCATTAATTAATTTCTTTATTTTTGAGACAGAGTCTCACTCTCTCACCCAGGCTGAAGTGCAGTGGCACCACCTTGGCTCACTGCATCCTCTGTTTCCCAGGTTCAAGCAATTCTCATGCCTCAGCCTCCTGAGTAGCTGAGATTACAGGTGTGCGTCACCACGCCTGGCTAGTTTTTGTATTTTTAGTAGAGACAGGGTTTCACCATGTTGGCCAGGCTGGTCTCGAACTCCTGACCTCAAATGATCCGCCCACCTTGGCCTCTCAAAATACTGGGATCATAAGAATGAACCACTGTGCCCGGCATTTTTTTTTTTTTTTTTTTTTTTTTTGAGATGGAGTCTCAGTCTGTCACCCAGGCTGGAATGCAGTGGTTTGATCTCAGTTCACTGCAACCTCCATCTCCTGGGTTCCAGCAGTTCTCTTGCCTCAGCCTCCCGAGTAGCTGGGACTACAGACAGGCACCATAACACCCAGCTTTTTTTTTTTTTTTTTTTTTGTATTTTTAGTAGAGACAGTGCTTCACCATGTTGGCCAGGCTGGTCTTAAACTCCTGACCTCAGGTGATCCTCCTGCCTCAGCCTCCCAAAGTGCTGGGATTACAGATGTGAGCCACAGTGCACAGGCTATTTAGTTTTAAATTAATCTGAATTTAATTTTAAGTGATGACGTGTGGCTACTGGTCACTGCACTGGGTGGTGAAACTTGCGGATTAACCTAGAAAACATCCAGAGCCAGTAGTTCCTGCCCCAGGAACCTCAGAAGGTATCTTTCATTAAAGTAGAGAGCATGCTATGATCTGGGTTCAGACCCACTGCCTCACAAGTTCAGAATCAGACTTGCCAGTACCACAAGAGAAAATCTACCTATTAGGTATAAATCAAGATAATCTGGCTTGGAAAACTGCAATAAACTACAGGGACAATTTCATTTATAATAGAAGTAACTGCCAAGCAGTAAGCCAAGCTCCTTGCATCAACAAAATCAGCACAGTCCCTTCCTACAGCCAAGTTGACTAAGAATCCCATTGATTAATGAAGAAGTTACACAGATTTACATGAAGAAATTACATCGCACGGCCTCATTTTAAAAATGGGCAAAGGACTTGAGTAGACATTTTTCCAAAGGAGATCTACAAATGGCCAAAAAGCACATGAAAAGATGCTTAGTACCACTAATCATTAGGGAAATGCAAATCAAAACCGCAATGATAACCACTTCACAGCCATTAGAATGGTTATTATAAAAACATGGAAAATAACAAATGCTGGCAAGGATGTGGAGCAACTGGCACCTTCGTGCATTGCTGCTGGGATTGCACAGTGGTGCAGCCAATGTGGAAGACAGTTTCAAGGTTCCTCAAAAAGTTAAACAGAGACTTGCCATAGGACTCAGCAATTCCACTTCTGAGTATCCACCCAAACAAATTCAAAATGGGGACTCAACCAGATCCATGCATGCCACAGCTCATAGCAGAATTGTTCACAATAGCCAAAAGGTAGAAACAACCCATAATGTCAATGAGCAGATTAACAGACGAGTGGAATGTGGTATGTGCACACACTGGAATATTATTCAGCCTTAACAAGGAAGGAAATTCTGATATGTGCTATGACACAGGTGAACTTTGAAAACATTATTCTAAATGAGTGCGGCCAGAGAAAAAGGGGCAAATATTGTATGCTTCAACTTAGATGACATATCTGGAATAAACAGAAACACAGAAACAGAGAGTAGAATAGTGGTTACCAAGGGCTGAGAGGAGAGGGAAATGGGGTTTTATTGTTTAATGTGTACAGGATTTCTGTTTAGGATAATGAAGAAGTTCTAGTAATAGTGATAATGGTAACAGAACATTGTGAATGTACTTAATGTCACAGAATCAAATACTAAAGAAATGGTTAAAATAATTACAAGTTATTTTACCACAATACAAATATTTTTAAAACATCACAAAAATACTAAAACTCAAAATTCCTATTCCAAAACATTTCTTCCTTTAGTTAAAAGATCCACCCAAAAAGCCACCTTCTAATCAGAAAGTTGCAAGCTGATTATGGAATTGGAAATGAGAAACGAAGGTGTTTGCAGGAATGAAATGCTTGGTAGAAATGATCCTACCAGTGGGTTCACTGGCTTAACCCCGTGATTCCTCTCCTCAAAAGCTATGTATGGTCCTGTCCTGTACCAGTCAATTGGAATCCCACGTGGCTGTTCCCCTAGCCACAGAGCTCAGATGGACAGAGCCAAGTTCCTCCACTGACTTCCCTTTTCATTACTTACAGTGATGACTGGACCCACGTCTTCAGATTGATACATTCTGTAAACATGCTCATACTTCCAATAAAACTACTGTTATCATCCTCTACACCTGCAAACCATTCCATCTCTTTAAAGTACTTTCCTTGTGTCTGCTGTGATCTGTTGATTGCTTACTTCATCAATTATAAGTTCTTGTCTCGGGGAGAGGGGTGACTGTACAGATTCCCTTAACAGCAGAAACCACAACTGCCCTTGACCTTACAACTTTCCCCAGAGCAATTTGCATCTGCCTGTGCAGGAGAAAAAGGAAGACATTAACTAAAATCACTTGAAGAGCTTTAGATGCCACATAATTGACTAAGTACTATACAAAAGATTAGGACAGAACTATTGCCATTAATAAATAAAGATAAAACAGCAAGGGCAGACTTAATTTGCTCAGTTCCACTCAATATATCTTTCAAATCACCCATACCTTGTTTTCTAAGCAATTTATGATGCTAATGGCTTAAGCATGATTCCTGCCACTGGGCAAATAATATTGCATAGAGCTTGGGGAGGGGAAAGCTTGCATAGAGGAATGTTCTTGTTTTTGAAGAAATATATGTTCCTCCACTGACTTTCCTTTTCATTACTTACAGTGATGACTGGTCCTACCTCTTCAGGTTGACACATTCTTTAAACAAGTTCATGTTTAAATCTAGAGCAGGTACTCAAGAGTAGTTAACTACTCTAGATTTGGTGCAAGAGTAGTTAACTCTAGATTTGATTTTTGTACTTCTGTGCAAACTATACCAAAACCCTTCTTGAGTACCTGCTAAGAGCAGTTTCCATGTGAAATGCTTGGAGATGATTAAAACACATCACTGCCTATGAGGCACTTAAGGTGAAGTGAAGGGAACACCTAGGGACCCAAGCAACCTGCTGTAGTTCAAGTCTAGAGCAGGCACTCAAGAAGGATTGTGGTATAGTTTGCAAGAAGGATTGTGGTATAGTTTGCAAGAGGGATTGTGGTATAGTTTGCAAGATGGGTTGTGGTATGGTTTGCATAGAAGTGCGAAAATCAAATCTAGAGTAGTTTCCAGGGCTGTGGATTTGTTTAAACCAGCAGAGCAGGCAAACTGTTTTACGATTTACATCAAAAGGACTTAGGTAATCATGCAATTTCTTACCTCAAGAAATATACTTAATATATGTTGCCATTTTTATTTAAAAGCTATCTCCTCATACTTGTACAGCCAATAGCACCAGAACATGAATATTTAGGTGAGCTTTATATGTTTAGGTGTGGTGTTAGGTTTCTTCTATATGATATTGAGTATGTTGCATTAGGTGAATGGGGTGGAAAGTTAACAAGCTTACTTTTTCAATCATACTTTATATTAATTGAAAGATGTGAGTGAGGTATCTGTATACTTTTAAAAGTATAATGGAAAGATTCTTCTTGTCTTGAATTCAAGTCAGTTGTGATTATTGCAAATAATTGGTTGTATACAAACATCACAGAAGACAGACGTTTTGGTGCTTTTCCATTTCACACTTTTTTCAAGTCTATAGTCTCAGTTCATTAACAGTTTTATGCTGTGAGAAAGCACCAGTGACCAGTGATGTGATGTGCAAATGACCATTGATGTTGAAACCAAGGTTTTTAGAAAACTTAAATCTGAATGTAAGTGGGGAGATGAAGTTGGTGACCTCTGTTAGGAGTTTTGGATGACATTTGACAGTATTGTGATTGACATTACAACCATGGAAGCCAGAAGGCCTGGATCCTACCCTGCTAGTCACTCCTCCCCCACGGACTTCCCAGAGAAGCTATTCACCCAAGAACAATAGTAGATGAAAGCTGGATTATTATATTAAGGGTTACTGAAAGTCTTCCTGGTGGGTAAAGGATGTGTTGGATATTTGTGGAATTGCAGATCTACAAGTCCATGCATCTAGTTAAACATGGCCTGGCCCAGGACACAAAGTTGTCACCAGGACCCTGCCGACTTTTTGCCTCCTGCATTACCTTCTTTCCCAGGCACCCTGTCCTCTGTGGGAGCTCTGTATATCCAGTTGTGCCTCCCACCTGCTCAGCAGCCAGAAAGAGGGTATCTCTTTCTCCACACGTCCCCGAATGTCCTCAGATTACTCTGCTCTGGTCTGTCTTGGGTTACATACCTATTCCCAAACCAGCCACTGGACAGGGATGTGGAATACGCTGATGGACTAGGCCTGTCATGTGTGTCCTTGCCAAGAGATAGATCAAGCCATACTTCAGAGTCACATGAACCAGGTATGGCAGAAGGACTGCTTTCCAGAAGAAAAACAGTGTAATGGCAGCAAAAGAGTGGGGAGAAGGGGACAGAAAAAAAAAAAAAAAAAACAGCAGATAGGCATTATACTCTGAAATCCATATCTTGGAAATAGCAAATTTAGGCATGCTAGAGAGAGAGAGAGAATGAGAGACAGAGAAGCAGAGTAACACTCAATAAATAGCTGTTGAAGGTATTATGCTCTTTCTAGGCTCCCGTGCTCAGCTGCACCACTGCACCTTCTCATTATGCACAGTTCCCTGGGTCCCTAGGTGTTCCCTTCACTTCACCTTAAGCGCCCCATGGGCAGTGATGTGTTTTAATCATCTCCAAGCACTTCACATGGAAACTGCTCTTAGCAGGCACTCAAGAAGGGTTGTGGCATGAATTTTCAAGATGGAGAAGTAAGCTCTACCTGAAATATCTTTCGGGCATTTGCTTGAGAACTTAGAAAGTTGATCCAAGAAAAAGTTAGCAAATCTAGCTCTCTCTGAAAATAGAAACTAATAAACATCTTAGCATAGCATGACTCTGTGCATTATTCTAGGCTTGTTTTCCTAATACAACCATAAAATCTAAATGAGTTCCTGAAAAAAAAAATGTTATCTGGTGAAGCAGACAGCTTGGGTTAGCAGAAAGAATGCAGGATTGGGCATCAGATAGCCTCAAATCCTGTTTTCCTTATTTACCAAACTTAGGGAAAATTACTTAACTTGTCATCTTCTGTTTTCTTATCTCTAAGGATTAGTGGACTGTATGGAATGTGCCTGAAACATAACAGTCATTCAGTAAATATTGGCCCTACTGGGCTTAGGTAGATACCTACTGTGACCTACCCTCTCAGGCCACCAAGGGACCCAAGATGGCTCTGGGGACACTCTGGCCACTCAATGGTGAGATGTTACTACTGAAGGAAGCAGTTGTGGGAGACAGAAGAGTGACCATCGGGCTGGGGAAAACTGGTTTCCTGGTTTCTCCTTCTCTGTGTGCTCTCTGATCCATTATTTTCTGTTTCTTGGCAAAATCAGAAGACTACACAGGGAGCCTAACTCCCAGTTTCCCAACTTGGAGAACAGAATGGTATACAGAAAGACATAATTCTGGGGAGAAAGGGATTAGCTGATTTAGGAGTCATTCAATCCAAGGAGCACCCTAACTCATCAGTTTATAAATGCCCTCGACATCTATGTTACCATTCCTCCTCCTCTTCCTCCTCCTCCTCCTTCTTCTTCTCCTTCTTCTTCTAGATGGAGTCTCGCTCTTGTTACCCAGGCTGGAGTGCAGTGGCGTGATCTTGGCTCACCGAGACCTCCGCCTCCTGGATTCAAGAGATTCTCCTGCCTCAGCCTCCTGAGTAGCAGGGATTACAGGCACCCACCACCACACCTGGCTAATTTTTGTACTTTTAGTAAAGACTGGGTTTCACCATGTTGGCAAGGCTGGTCTCAAACTCCTGACCTGAGGTGATCCACCTGTCTTGGCCTCCCAAAGTGCTGGGATTACTGGCGTCAGTCCCCGCGCCCAGCCACCTTCCCTTCTTTGTTTATGGTACTGAAAGGCCCTCTATTATCGTACTTTAGAAAATTCTGTCTTATTTCCAGGACAGATTTCCCTCCTCTGTACCAGTTTTCCAATCATCTTTAAGAGTGTGACAGTTATCATCTTAATGCAAACCAGACAATTTAATAGGGAAGAGGAATTTAATAGGGAAGACGAAGAAGACAACCATGAGTCAACTCCATGAGAAAAAAAAAAAAATTCAGTAAAACTAATTAAATGGTGGACTAAATTGGCTGGACGTTTTTTGTCATAAAACAAAACTTATTGTTCCATTTGGTCATGAGTCATATGTCAGTGCAAATCTCCACCCTCTATGATCACTTCCTGGGTACATCATCCCTCCCTGCTCCCCCGACACACACTCATCTAAGCTATTAATTCAGTCTTATCATCATGGCTATTTTTTTCTCCCATTACCATTGCATGATTTCACTTTCTTACTTTCTCATGCCTAATTTTGTTTCTTTTTCCAATTAGTTTTGTGCGTCTTTTGTATGAGTCATATTTCTGAGTGTAATTAACAGGAAACTAGGCTTTGCTTATCAAATACTTGCTTGCTGAAATTCCAGAGGTGCCCAGAGCAGGTAGGTAAGTATTCATTATGCTTTCACGGGTGGGAGAACTGACCTGGGTGTTTGGGTGTTGCGGGGAGGGGCACACTGAAAATAGAAATGGGAAACTAATAGACCTAATTGCTGTAAAAAAGATCCGCATCTTTGATTAGAGGTGTGTAATCAAGGCAGAGGTGTTGGGGGGGTTTGCAAGCGGATGAAAATCTTTCCAAAAGAGAGTGACCCTCAGCTGCTCTCCCTTCCCATAGTTACTGGACTTGGCTAGATGAAGGACTAATCAGAATGGGCAGGATGTATGACTCTAATTCCAGTGATTTTCTGCATAAGCAAATTAAGGTACAATTAGAGAGGTCAGGTTATACATAAGGACATTTTTTCATTCCCTTAAGCAACACTTAAATTTGCTACAGAGCCCAAAACATGGACGCAGGACATACTCATGTTTTCTCAGAGCTGCCAGGCTAGCTACCTAACTTTTACAAACCTGACCAGAAAGATCTCCATGACTTTGCCGTCAGAGGTAAGGTCACTGCAGAGTTCAGCAAGCAGGTTAAGAGGTAGGTTCCCCTCCTCACAAAGAAGGCAAGCAACCCTTTCTGCCACCTGACCCAGGACTGGTCGGTCGCACAGTGTGATCCAAATAGGATATGCACCAGAAATGTCTGATGATCCTCTGTAGAGCAGACCCTTTCGGAGCTTATAGTTGTGAGGCTCCATGCTTTTTCATTATCATTGTCTCTTCCCCTGCATTTACAGAATGTGCATAAAATGATAGGCCCAGAATGAAGGGCAGGAAAGACCTAAATCTCACAGTGTGTTGGTTCGTACATTAAAATGGTGACCATATTTGGCCAAAGTATGCAAAATGTCCTATATCATCCATTAACAGGGACTGCTACAATTGTGGGCCACCTCTGAACTGCAGACAGCCAGTGATGAATACCAGTCACCCAGCAGCAGAAAAGCAGGATGCAGAAGGGTTTTCTTCCATGGGGCATACATGGGATGGACTGTAGCCCCCACCACACACATAGACTTTTCTTGCAGAAGTCGCTACGGTGCATGAAGAACGCTTTTGGTAAAACCGCCTGCTTTCCAATAAGTGAGAGTGTAGACCTGGGTCCGAAAGTTGACCTAAAGTGTGGTCCATGTGGGAGAGAAGCTGACCCCTTCTCAGGGGACAGACATGATTTCTGCCCAGTGGGATGTTAGGAGGTTAAAGAAGTTTACCTGTACAGAGATGCAACATTCTATTTCTCCATAGCTGCACTCAACAACTCATGAGCTTTCCTTTCTTCTGGTATTGGGGGAAAATGTAATCGTGACTCTCACAGACAACTTAGTGACTTCCAGGTTAAAACCTCTGGGAAAATGCTTCGGCAATTCAAAGCTTGGGTATTTAATCAACAGCTACATATCAGCAGACTCATTTTGATAGAGGAATGAACTGTGTTCTAAGATATCTACCATACCATCAAGCAAAGTCCTTACCCACCTGCACACACTCCAGCAGGGAAGGAAGCACTAAGCATTGGTGCTGGAGTCGGGGATTTGAGGGCCTTGTCTGCAGAAGCTCACACTCAGGGAAGAGGAGCACAGGGAGGTGGTGGTATAGACTTGGAGTGGATGTGTCGTTTTCTTGAACTTGGTGCAAAACAATTGCTAAGTGCAAAGACTGGCATCTTCTAAACTAAGATAGATTAAAAGAAAAAAGTAAACCAAACTTCTTTTTTTTTTTATTATTATACTTTAAGTTCTAGGGTACATGTGCATAACGTGCAGGTTTGTTACATATGTATACATGTGCCATGTTGGTGTGCTGCACCCATCAACTCGTCAGCACCCATCAATTCATCATTTATATCAGGTATAACTCCCCAATGCAATCCCTCCCCCCTCCCCCCTCCCCATGATAGGCCCCATTGTGTGATGTTCCCCTTCCCGAGTCCAAGTGAGCTCATTG